>NC_088339.1:852500-1152500 GCF_036884655.1 Musa acuminata AAA Group | reverse complement strand
ATGGCTTTATCTCCTAAGAAGTTTATGTTGAACAATCTCCTGGATTTGAGAATGATGACTTTCCTAATCATGTTTTGAATTGACTAAAGCTCTCATGGATTGAAATAAGTCCTAAGGGCTTGATATGAGAGACTTATCTCATTTCTAATTCATAATAATTTCTCTAAAGGCAAGGTCGATAATACATTGTTTATTAAAAATTTTAAAAATAATTTTTTTATTATTTAAATTTATGTTCATGACATTATTTTTGGTTCTACAAATGAATCCTTATGTGAATCATTTGCCAAAAGCATGAGTCTAGAATTTGAAATGAGCCTAATAGGGGAATTAACATTCTTTTTAGGCTTACAAATTAAACAACTTAGCAATGGTATTTTTCTTAATCAAATGAAATATGCTTTAGACTTGCTAAAAAGATTTAACATGGATAGTTCAAAAGCTATAAACACTCCTATGAGTACCTCCACTAAGTTAGACATTGACGAAAGTGGAGAAAGCTTTGATAAAAAAGCTTATAGGGGTAAGATAGGTAGTTTGCTTTATCTCACCGCAACTAGACCAGACATCATGTTTAGCATAGGACTTTATGCTAGATTTCAATCTAACCCTATGCAATCTCCTTTAAAAGATGTTAAAAGGATATTTATATACCTAAAAGGAACTCCTAAACTAGGATTATTGTATTCTAAATCGAAGAACTTTGAATTGCTTAGTTATGTTGATGCATATTTTGCTGGATATAGTTTAGATAGAAAAAGCATATCCGGAACGTGTCAATTTTTAGGATACACACTCGTTTCTTGGTCTTCCAAGAAACAAATCTCGGTTGCATTATCTGCAATCGAAGCTGAGTACATAGCTGCAGGTGCATGCTGTGCTCAAGTTATATGGATGAAAAACACTTTAAAGGATTATAGAATTGACCTAAAAAACATACCTATAAAGTGTGATAACACTAGTGCAATATGCTTAGCTAAAAATCCTATTCAACACTCTATAATTAAACACATTGACATTAAGCATCACTTTATATGAAATTTTATTAATAATCATGATGTAATATTAGAGTTTATTGATATGAAACATCAATTAGTCGATATCTTTACAAAACTCATAAATGAAGAATAATTTGATTTCATTAGAAGGGAATTAGGGATGTTAAACTGTCCAAATTCATGAATTTGTTAAATTTTCATTTTTAGACTTTCTTGATCACTCACCTAAATTATGATCTTATAGTATACGCAATGAGCAATATGCATTCTTCCATATGAGTTGTTACGATGCTTGCATACAAATATTATATGGTGAATCATGAAATTACAATATGCATTTTCGAGTTCTATACAATGTTTGAGTATGGTATGCATTTTATATGATGAATCATGAATGTACAATCTTCAATGCGAATCTTCTCCTCTTATGATGTGAATTTTACATAATGAAGTAAATAAGATTGTGTGCTTCGCAACAATAAAAATCTTATAAAATTGAAATCACCTGTGATAGCATCACACATCAATGTGAGTAGTGCTCACTGCCTGTAGGCGGTGGCACCGCCCAATTGGGAGTAGCACCACCAGCTGTCACGGGTGGCAGGCGGTATCACTGCCCAGCTAGCGGTGCCACCGCCCGCAACCTCTGCCCTATAAAAAGGCACTTAGTGCCGACGGTAGAATCAACTCCAAGCCCTTCTACATTCCTCCAAACACCTCTAAACACCTCTCCACCCCTCATTATCCTTGATCCTCCTATAGAAACTCAAGGAAACCCTCCTCTTCTTCAAATTCAAGGATCAATCTCAACCTTTCAAGAAGATTACTGCAAGGGCAATTCTCAAAACTCTTCTCTCAATTTATTAATAGATCTTGCCTCTTATGTGTAGTTCTTGGTATCATTTATGTGTTTAGTCTCATGGCTTCTAGAAGATCCTCTAGGAACAAAAGGAAATGGAGATTAGATAAAAATTATGACTCCCTACTTTTCGATTCTAATCAACATGTCCTAAAATTTTCATCAATAGAGTCTAGACATGTTTAGAAGAGTAAATATGTTGATTTAGATGAATTAATTGATTTGGAACCTATTCAATGGTTTGCTAATCTAGACATTCTCCCAATCCTTCAAATGAGTGAACCTATCTACCTTAGACTTGTTAGGCTATTTTACAAGAATTTACATGTAGATAAAGATGAAAGGGTATCTACCTATCTATTGGGATATCATATACCCATTACAGATAGAACCATTTGTAACATCATAGGAATTCCGGTAAAAGAAAGAGGGTGTTATTTTAGAGGACACTAGGATGATGAAATAGTTGGGACTCCTTACGTTGATGCCTTATGAACAATTTTTGGCAATCCTAACTTAACGATTCTTCCAAAAAGCTGCGAACATTTACTACCATTAAGCACCAAAATACTTCATCACATCTTAATAAGTATAATTCTCCCTAAGTAATATCATCATGATGAAGTAAGTCAAATGGAACTAGATACCATGTATTAGATTATGAAGGGACATAACAATTATTTTGGTTACCTAATCCAACAAAATATGATTGAACTATCAAAACAGGACATGATGTTTTCATATGGTGGCTTAATCACAAGACTACTCCATGCCTATGATATTGTCATTCCACTCGACAAAGAAGTTATAAAACTAGACAGATTTAATATCATAAATAGAAATCTACTTCGACGAATGAGATGTATATTTAGAAATGGTATATGGACTAGACTACCTAGAAGGACTGATCCCCTCCAACCTGAACCAGAACCTGAAACACCAATTTTTAGGGGTAATCTATCTCCTCCAACTGGTCCCTTTGAGGAATCACCTCTAGTAGAGCAAGCACCTCCCTCATCTGCCGACGACATAGGTATTTGGATGGATCGATTTGAACAACATCAAGATCGACTTGAACAACGCCAATATCAAATTTTGACTGAGCTGTAGAAGATTCATCAACAACTCAATACCCTGTTTAGATATTTTGACTGGCCATCACTTGAATAATTAATTGTGACTTTTTGCTTATGACAAAGGGGAAGAAATTGATGAAATCCCCTTCTTTTATTCTGCTTATCTTGATGTTGTAATTCTATGTTATTTACCTTGATGTTGTAAACTTAAAATGCTACTTACCTTGATGATTACAATTCTGTGCCTTGATTTCCATGTTATCTCTTCAAATGATGAGTATGATATCATGCTTACCTTGATGCTAAAAATTTCTATCAATATCATGCTTACTTTGATGCTGAAATTTTTTGTAATTTTGACTCGAAAATGAATGTCATGTCTTGACATCATTTCTATTGACGAATACGTGGTATTATCAATTTGATGCTTGAATTCAAAAGCGTTGAATTCAAAAGTGTCTTTTCTCAATTATGGCATATAGATAGGGGGAGTTAAGATTAACTCCATCACTAATTGGTTGTTATCATAAAAAAGGAGATTATTGAATCTCAAATTTTGATGATGAAATTAATTGGTAAATTATTTGATCTAATCCATGTATTAAGATAAGTGTGTGGGATCAACTACGATAGTAGTGAGGCGTAAAGCAGATGATGGGCCGGAGTCGATGATTCAGACGATATATCGGGAGCTCGCCGAGAGTTTATCGTGAGATCACTGAAAGCACGTTGGAAGACTCATCAAAAGCTCGTCAGGAGATCACCGGAAGCATGCCGGAAGACTAACCGAGAGTTGGTCAAGAGTTTGCCGGAAGATCGCTGAGTGAAGAATCGACGTACCGGACAAGATTGCCTTAATCGTAGTTAGAACAATAATTAGAGTTGATTTGGGAGGTAAAACCATCAACTCTGTTAGGGGCCAATTGGGCTCGAGTTGGGCTAGTTTGGGCCGAAGTCAAGGCCTAACCAAGATGCTGAATTCCTAGCCAACGGTGGCACCGCTTGGAAAGCAGCACCCCAGGTGGTTTGGGCGGTGGTACCGCCCAGACTGGATGGTGGTATCGCTAGCAGTTATTGCTGCCAGTAGTGGTACTGCCCAAACTAAGCGGTAGTACCGCCCAGTGTCAGGTGTTAGGCGGTGGTACCGCCAGGACCCCAGAAATCCAGGATTAGACACTTTTTGGCTTCATTTTTGAAGCCATTGGGGCCTATAAAAATCTCACCCTTTTCTGCATGAAAGGGCATGAAAGCATTGAGATAATCTTGAGTTGTTAAGGTGTAAAAGTGTTGTAAATAAGTGTTAAAGTTTTCCTCCTCGCTTTTTAAGTTTTGAGATCATTTAAGAGAGATGTGAGACTTATAAGCGTTCTCTCCTAAACCCGTGAAAAGGAGAAAGCGCTATAAGAGGTGGTTGGTCTTCACCTATTGAAGGAAGGTTTTTAGTGGATATCGGTGACCTTGTTGAAGGAGGAATCCAAAAGTGGATGTAGGTCACATTAACCAAACCACTCTAAAACTCAGTTTGCATTTACTTTGAGCAATTTACTTTTATAGCAAACTGCCTCTCTTCCTTACTATGCTTTTACTATGCCTACGTCTCACATATGCTTTCAAGTAAATACCTTCTAAGATCGTTTTTAATCATACGAAGATTTTACGAAACTGATGCTTTTCATTTGTGTAATTTACATTACTGCAAATCTTTTTAATCTTCTCTTACACTTTTACGAAAAGCTTTCAAGTTCAAATTCTCTCCGAAACGGATTGAATCAAAACCATTTTCATCGGAATCGGTTTTAATCGAAACAAAGTCTTTCGAAATCGTGAAAGTTTTTCTCTGTACTAATTCACCCCACCCCCCCCCCAGTGCCGCTCTTGGTCCTAACACTCCTACGATTTTTTCTTGGTATTTAAAGAGGAGATTTACTATATGAATCATGTCTTTTGGTTTCACATAATCATATCTTTCATGCCATGATTTATTTATGATACTCTCTTGTATTCATTTAGTGTATATCTTATCGCCCAATTAATTCTTTTTGATATTCTTCATGTGATGAAATGAATGTAATGAAATGAAATTATGCATGAAGTACTCATGAGAAGTTATGATCATGCAAGATAGGATGTAGTGTAATTTGACATTTTGATACCATCATGATTTGGAATATTTATAATTTGGAATGATGTATGCAATACTATGATTTGTTGCTAAAATGATGTATCATGAATGCTTGAGTATCATGTATGATATGCCCATAGTGATGATTTATTTTTAGTATCATACATAAAGTAAGGATGATATGTAAGATTTTAAAATTGTGCATGTTTTAATTTGAAACTATAATGATGCACAAACATATTGAAATAAGATTGATACTTTACCTTTGTCATGATTTGAAAATTATTATAAAGGGAAAAAGAATTACAAAAGTGTATTCTTCCCTTCTTTTTGACAATGACAAAAGGGGAGATAAAATTTGCTTGCTTGTACAATTCATGAAGATGAAAAAATATGCTAGCTTTCTCATCTCAAAAGAGAAGCAAAGATTGTTAACTTGCATATTTCAAGAAGCAAAAGTTGATTTCTTGAGCATCTCAAATATTGCTAGCTTACATTTTCTAAAATGATGTAAAAAATTGCTAGCTTGTATGATGTAAAACTTGTTAGAATTGCTAGCTTGAATATTGCAAAGGAAGCAAAAATTGTACTTCTCAAAAGAGAAGAAAGAACTTGCTACCTTGAACATCACATTTCAAAAGATGCAAAAATTTGCCAACTTTCATGTGTAAAATTTGCTAGCTTGTATATTCCAAAATTATGTAAACTAAATTTTTTAGCTTGCAAATTGCATGGAGAAAGAATTGCTAGAAACGCAAAAATGCTAGTTTACTTGTTTCAAGTAGATGCAAAAAACTTGCTAGCTTGCATGATGATAATTGCAATGATTTGAACTTACATATCTAAAAACTTGCTAAGTTGCACTTCTCCTTTTTGTTGATGATAAAGGGGGAGAAGTTATGATGACAATCATACATGGAATAATATTTTAAAATTTTGATTATGCATGATTTTATGTTGCACATAATCATGATGAAATATTTTTTTGACTTGAATTCAATTTGAATTCAAAGTTCATCTCACATATACCATATTGATAGGGGAAGTTTGTTTAAACTCCAGGAGTTGAGGTTAACTCCATCACCAATTTGTTGTCATCATAAAAAAGGGGGAGATTGTTGAATCTCAGATTTTGATGATGAAACCAATTGATAGTGTTTATCTGATCTACGTTTTGAGTGATGCAGGAAGCTTCAATTAAGGAGAGACAATTAAGGCAGGAAGAATCATGTTAGGCTGGAATGAAACATGTCAGAAGATTAGACATCGAGCCGGAGGATCGGTCGACATATCGGCAGAAGGCTTTGGGCCATGGGTTCGGGCATCAGGCTAAGAAGAGTGAAAATTACGTCAAGAAAATCGGAGTTACGGAGGTCAACTGGCCGATTGGGCAATGGGCTATAAGAGAGGACGATGCATCAAAGAATTGGATGAACCCAATGACATGCTGGACAACATTTGATTTAAGCCTTATAATAATTGTCTAGATCGAAGTAGATTTTAAGTATATAGGATTAACTATGATAGTAAAGCATAAAGCAAAATGAAGTCCCGAAGTCAAGAACGAGACTTCGTTGGGAGTTCGAGAGTTCGTCGGAAGTCTGAACGTTCATCAGAAGTTCTATTGGAATTGACCAAGAAGTCCAGGAGCTTGCTAGAGAAGCTCATCAGAACTCACCAAGAAGATCGTCATGAAGTCCAGGAGCTTGTTGGGAGTCCACTAGAACATTACCGAGAGATCATCAGAAGTTCACCGGAAGATCGCCGGAAGCTGGAAGAAACTTAGACTTATTTAGCTTAGTAAATATCTTAAAATTTATAGTTAGCACATAATTGAGTTGGAATTGGGCCAACTCAATTAGGGGCCAATTGGGCCAAGTATGGGATGTGTTGGGCTAAGTGAAAAGGCCCAAACAGTGACCTAACAGGTGAAACCGACGTGGCATAGTCTTCGAGACTGTGTCAGGTGGTGGTATTGCCTAGACTCACTCTGAGACTGTCAGGCGGTGGTACCACCCAATGTCAGGTTGCAGGTGATGGTACCGCTCGTACCCCGAAATTTCAGGGATTTGAATTTTGGCTCCAAGTTTTAAAGTCATTTGGGGTCTATAAATAACCCAACTATTCTTGCATGGAGTAGTAAGAAAGGTGATCAAAAATTCTATGTTTCTAAAGTTCAAAACCCTTGTAAAGTGTAGAATCCCTCCTCCTAAAGTTTAGAGACCATTCTAAGGGAGAGTGTGAGGAAAGCTTTGTAAAAAGGGTTGTAAAGGTTCTCTCATAAACGTGTCAAAAGGATAATCGAGTTGTAAGGGTAGTTGATCTTCGCCTATCGAAGGAAGATTGTTAGTGAATGTTGGTGGCCTCGACGGAAGAGGAATCGACGGAATGGATATAGGTCATGACAACCGAACCACTATAAAAATTTGGTTTTCATTTATTTCTTGCTATTTATCTTTATTGCAAACGGAATTCCTACTTTCACTACACTTCCACATGCTTTCAAGTTAAGCATTTCCGAGATCGGATTTTATCGTATGAAAGATTTTTTAAACCGATGTTTTTATCCATTGCACTAATTCACCACCCTCCCCCCCCCCCTCTTAGTGTAGGCTCATTCCTAACATCTATTACAAGGTATACCTCACATACCTCCCTTAGAACAATCTCTAAGCTCAAGGAGGAGGGACTTAACTTTCTCATAGAGTTTTCACACTCTAAACCCTAAGTTTTCATTTTCTTTTCTTACTATGTCAAGTAGGAAAGATTGTGGTATTTATAAGCCCCAAATGGATTTAAATTTAGAGCCAAAATGGTCTCATCCCGGGTGTTCGAGGTACTAGTGGTACCATCACTAGTATTGGGTAGTACCTTCGCCTGCCAAATTAACAAGTGGCAGTACCACCACTTGATAGCCTGACACTAGGTGGTACCACTGCCTAGTCTGACACAGACACTAGGTGATACCACCACCCAATCTAGTGGTACCACCGTCTGACACAGTCTGAGAGATTGTGTCTAGGCGGTACCACCACTAGACCCTACTATAGGTCATTGAATGGGCCAAACAATAGGCCCAATTCAATCTTGATTCAGGCCTAATTACCTCCTAATTAAGTTGGCATGGTTATACCCAAAACTAACTTAATTAGACCTAACTAACTCGATCTAGACACACACGATTATGAATCTTATATTTTCTGGCATGTCATTGGTTCATCTGGCGCTTCGTCCGATCCTTTGGTGCATCGTCCTCTTTTTCAATATATTGCCCAATCGGCATATTGACTCCCGTAACTTCCGATCTTCTTGGCATAATATCCGATCCTTCAACCCGATGCCCGAACTCATGGCACGAAGTCCTTCCGGCCTGACATCCAATCTTCTGACATGTTTCACTTCGGCCCAACATTTGATTCTTTATATTTTAATCAAATTACCTTTCCTTGATCGAGGTTAGTCCTACGTCACTCAAATGCATACTAGATCATAATTTCATCATCAAAATTCGAGATTCAATAATCTTTCCCTTTTTTATGATGATAACCAATTGATGACGGAATTTAAACTAAACTCCCCCTATCAATATGCCATATCGAAAGAAAGTTTGAATTTCATAAAATGAAAACCGTTAAATTTTAGAAAATGATAACCGTTGACTTTCACATCATTGCATGCATCATAAAATCATGAGTATTACATGCATCATTCCAAATCATAAATATTTCACATTATCATGGTGTCAAAATATCAAAGTATATTACATTCAACCATATATGATCATCATAACTTCTCATTGTATGCATCATCATAATGTCATGAGTATTTCATGCATAATTTAATATCATTATCATAACTTCTCTCCATTTGTCATCAATAAAAAAGAGAAAAGTGCAACTAGCAAATTTTTGAAGTATGCAAGCTAGTAAGGTAGCAAGTTTTGAACATACAAGCTAGCAAGTTTTTTACATATGAAAGTTAGCAAAATTATTACTTTTTTTGAGATGTGTGAAATAGCATGTTTTTACATCTTCTTGAAATGTGCAAACTAGCAAACTTTGCTTCTATTTTGAGATGAGCAAGCTAGCAAGTTTTTTCTTTCTTTATAAGCTAGGAATTTTTATAATATTACAAGTTTTTGCTTCTTCTTGAATTATGTGTTGAATCTTGTATTTTGATGATGAAACCAATTGATATGTGTTTATATTTTAATCTGCATTTTGAGTGACATAGGATGCTTCAATCAGGATGAGATAATTAAAGCAAGAAAAATCATGTTGTGACGGAGGAGAACATGTCAGAAGATTGGACGTCGGGCCGGAGGAACGATCGACATATCAACAAAAGGCTTCGAGCCATTGATTCGGGCATCAGGCCAAGAAGAGCAGATATTGCGCCAAGGATATCGAAGTTGTGGAGTCAACTGGCCAATTATGCAATAGGCCGCAAGAGAGGACGATGTGCCGAAGAATCGGACGAAGCGTTGAGGGACCAATGACATGCCGGACAACATGATTAAATGCTTGGTATTAATCGTCTAGATCGAAGTGTAATTTACATGTGCAGGATTAACTACGATAGCAAGGCATAAAGCAAAACGAAGTCTCAAAGTCAAGGACGTGATTACATTGGGAGTTCGAGAGTTCGTCGGAATTCCGGACGTTCATCAGAAGTTCTAGAGAAACCAACCGAGAAGCTGATTTAAGTTCTAGATTGAAGCCAGTTTGCAGTTATGATGAAAACCAGAGTGTAAGTGCAAACTGAAATACAACGTTCGTACGAAGAAGCTGATTTATGTCTAAATGCTGATTCGTAAATCACTTGATTAGGCGAGATGCAGTTAAAGCAAGTATGTAAAGGCAGTTTGCAATTATGATTGAAATCAAAACGTAAATGTAAACTGAAATATGATCATCGTACGAAAAAAAACAGATTTACGTCTAAACGCTGATTCGAAAGTGCAAAGCTTGAAACCCGATCGTATATGCGCATAAAGCAGTAAGCTTTAGAGGAGGTTTGCAGTAAAGATAATATGCTCAAAGTAAATGCAAACAGAGATTTAGAGTGGTTCGGTCAATCTTGACCTACTCCACTTTTGGCTTCCTCCACCGACGAGGTCATCGACGTCAACTAGAGGCCTTCCTTCAATAGGCGAAGGCCAACGACCCTTTTACAGTTTCACTCCTTTTGACGGGCTTAGGAGACAACCCTTACAGAATTTTCTCTCCTCTCTTTACAACTCAGAACTTGGAAGAAAAGAGGGAGAAGAACTTTTGGCCTTTACAACAATTTTGAGCTCTAAGAATCATAGAAAAAGATCAAGATTTCGGTGTAAGTTCATACCCTTTCAGTGCTGAATGGGTGGGGTATTTATAGGCCCCAACCCAGTTCAAATTTGGAGCTCAAAACTGTCAATTCCCGAAATTCCGGGATCAGGCGGTTGCACCTCCTGACTTGAGCGGTTGCACCGCCTGGTAGAGCTTGAAGACTGAGCCTCTAGGCGGTGCCACCTCCTGTCAGGGGCGGTTGCACCTCCTGCCAACGCTCGAAGACCGAGCTCAGGCGGTTGCACCTCCTGACTGAGGCGGTTGCACCGCCTGGCAAAGCTCGAAGACCGAGCTTAGGCAGTGCCACCTCTTGTCAGGGGAGGTTGCACCGCCCAGTCTCGCTCGGAGACTGAGCCCAGGCGGTGCTACCTCCTGGCTGGGGCGGTTGCACCGCCCAGTCTCGCTCGGAGACTTAGCCCAAGCGGTGCTACCTCCTGGCTTGGGCGGTTGCACCTCCCGCCAGAAATCAGGGTCCGAATGGGTTGATCCATTCGGCCCAATTTGGGTTTTTTAGGGGCCCAATTGCCCAAAGATTAAGTTAATGGGATAAACTTGTTAGGATCGAGAGCACTAAGAGGGGGGGGGTGAATTAGTGCAGCGGAAATCTTTCAGCGATTAAAAACGAAAGCTGCGTTTGTTTGATAGAAACTATTTTGATGCAAAAGCCGATTCTAAGATTACTTATGATTGAGTACAGTTTACGTCTAAACACAGTTTGCGTCTAAACGCAGTTTACGCAGTTTGCGTCTAAATGCAGTTTGTGTCTAAATGCAGTTTGCGTCTAAATGCAGATTGCGACTAAGCGTAGTTTGCATCTAAGTGCAGTTTGCGTCTTAGGCTCAGATTGTGTCTAAGCGCAGTTTGCACAGTTTGCGTCTAAGCGCAGATTGCGTCGAAGCTCAGATTGCGTCTAAGCGCAGTTTGCGTTTAAGCGCAGTTTGCGTCTTAAGCGCAGATTGCGTCTAAGCGTAGTTTGCGTCTAAACACAGTTTTACGTCAAAACATAGATTCGGAAAGATTTGAACTTAGACACTCGTTCGTAAAAGCGCAGAAGTCAGTTTGTAGTTATAAATGGAATGTAAACGTGAACTGCAGAGAAACTCGTTCGTAAAAGCGTAGAAATCAGTTTGCAGTTATAAATAGAATCAAGACGTAAATGTAAACTGCAAAGAAACTCGTTCGTAAAAGCACAGAAGACAGTTTGCAGTTATAAATAGAATCGAAACGTAAGTGTAAACCGCAATGTAGAGATCGTACGAAAACACCGATTTACGTCTGAATGCAGATTCGGAAAGAACAGAACTTAGAAACTTGTTCGTAAAAGCGCAGAGAGCAATAGCTATGTAGGAGGTTTGCAGTAATGATAAAGTGCTCAAAATGAAAGCAAACCAGAGATTTAGAGTGGTTCGGTCAGTCTTGACCTACTTCACTTTTGGCTTCCTCCACCGACGAGGTCACCGACGTCAACTAGAGGCCTTCCTTCAATAGGCGAAGGCCAACTGCCCTTTTACAGTCTCACTCCTTTTGACGGGCTCAGGAGACAACCCTTACAGAACCTTTCTCTCCTCTCTTTACAACTCAAGACTTGAAGAACAGAAAGAGGAGAACTTTTGGACTTAACACAAATTTGAGCTCTTAGAATCACAGAAAAGATCAAGAATTCGGTGTAGTTCTGTATCTTTTCAGTGCTGAATGGGTGGGGTATTTATAGGCCCCAACCCAGTTCAAATTTGGAGCTCAAAACGATCAAATCCCGGAATTCCGGGATCAGGCGGTTGCACCTCCTGATTGGAGAGGTTGCACCGCTTGGCAAAGCTCGAAGACTGAGCCTCTAGGTGGTGCTACCTCTGTCAGGGGTGGTTGCACCTCTCTGCCATAGCTCGAAGACCGAGCTCAGGCGGTTGCACCTCCTGACTGGGGAGGTTGCACCGCCTGGCAAAGCTCGAAACTTGAGCTCTGGCGGTTCTACCTCCTGACAGAGGAGGTTGCACCGCCCAGTCTCGCTCGGAGATTGAGCCCTGGGCGGTTGCACCTCTTGGCTGGGGCGGTTGCACCGCCCAGTCTTGCTGGAAGACATAGCCTGGGCGGTGCTACCTCCCTGCCTGGGCGGTTGCACCTCCCACAGCAACCTGTGTCCGAATGGGTTGAACCATTCGACCCAATTTGAGTTCTTCACGGGCCCAATTGCCCCAAGATTAAGCTAATGGGATCACCTCCCATTTCTAACTTAATCAAAGTGCTAACTACGATTATTTCCTAAGACATATTCTGCAGCTTGCTTCGGTGCGTCACTCGCTTCTTCCGGCGAGTTTCCGGCGAACTTCCATCGATCATCCGATGAACCCTCGGTGATTCTCCTGCGGACTTCCGGCAAACTCGTGGACTGCGACGATCCACTTGGCAAGTTCCGACAAGCTCCTTTGGCAAGCTTCTGGACTTCTCGGATTTGTTCCCGCAGAACCTCCGACGACTGTCCGAACTTCCGTCGAGCTCTCGAACTCCCAACGTGATCATTGTCATGACTCCCGCGCAACTCCTGCTGCATGTCTTACTTTCATCGTAGTTAATCCTGCACACTTATCTCAACACACTGATTAGTCAAACAATTGTCAATTGACTTCGTCATCAAAATCCGAGATTCAACAATCTCCCCCTTTTTTATGATGACAATCAATTGATAATGGAGTTAACCTTAACTCCCCCTGTCAATATGCCATACTTCTTGAATTTAAAAACTTTATAAATTCAAGAGACATATTCCCATTATGATTCCTATCATAATGTATCTCTTTGAAGATGATGTCAAGGCTTGACATACATTTTCAAATTTAACAAGTTTGAATGATTGTAATTGTAGCAATTCATCATATTGTAAGATATCGACATGTAAAGCTGTGAAACAAGATTTTGATATCATTATATGATGTACACATTTCAAATATTTTAGCAAGTGTAGCATTGCATCACATGGTAAGATATCAGTTCGTACGATGCAAATTTTTGTTTGATATCTTGATACAAGGCATATGGCAATCATATATTTCTTGGTGATGCAAGTATGGCCTAATCATAGCATCAGTGATAGCAACCATATCATCAAACATATCAGCATCAGTGATCATATCATCATTAGTGATAGCAAACATATCAATTCATATATTAGCAAACATATCAATTCATATATTTCTCCCCCTTTGTCATCAACAAAAAGCATGGTAGCATTCTCAAAAAGCATGGTAGATGTGATTCCAGCTGGTTATCAAGCACATAAAGGAAGGCTTGACATGCATTGAATATTTCTTCTCCTTGTTATGTTATAGTTCGTTGCTTGAAGGAGGAAACTCATTTTTCAAAGGTTTTCATAAGAGTATACAGGAAAATCCTATTTTTAGCATTCAAACCGAAAATAAGATGAACTTTTCAATGCATTCGGATATGAGTAAGCTACTAATTTCCAAAAACATTTGTCACATAATTTTCAACATGTTATTTGATCAAGTGATACCAAGGCATGTAATAGTAATTAATAACGTCCGAAAAATAATTTTAACTAGTTTAAGTATTCGGACACATCAACATTCCTAATTCTCTTCTTATGAAATCAAATTGTTCTTCACTTAGTGGTTTTGTAAAGATATCAGCTAGTTGATGTTTCGTATCAATGAATTCTATGATTACATCATGATTCGTAACATGATCTCGTATAAAGTGATGTCTGATGTCAATATGTTTTGTTCTTGAGTGTTGTATAGGGTTTTTTGTTAGGCATATTGCACTTGTGTTATCACATTTAATGGGAATATTTTGAAGATGAACTTTATAATCTTCTAAGGTATTTTTCATCCAAACAACTTGTGCACAGCATGCACTTGCTGCAATATATTCAGCTTCGGTTGTTGATAGTGCAACCGAGTTTTGTTTCTTAGATGACTAGGAAACAAGGGCATGTCCTAAGAATTGACATGTACCTGATGTGCTTTTTCTATCTAGTCTACAGCCAACGAAGTCCGCATCAGCATAATCAATTAACTCAAGCTTCTCTGATTTTGGATACCATAATCCTAGATTTGTGGTACCATTAAGATATCTGAGTATTCTTTTAACTGCTTTGAGATGAGATATCTTAGGGTTTGATTGAAATCTAGCACAAAGTCCTACACTGAACATTATGTCTGGTCTAGTTGCAGTGAGGTAAAGTAAACTTCCTATCATACCCCTGTAGGTTTTTTGATCGATGCTTTCTCCACTTTCATCAATTTCTAACTTAGTGGAAGTGCTCATAGGAGTGTTAATAGCTTTTGAGTTATTCATATTAAACTTCTTTAGTAAACTCATAGCATATTTAGTTTGACTAATAAAGATGCCATTGCTTAGTTGTTTGATTTGTAGACCTAAGAAGAATGTTAACTCTCCCATTAGACTCATTTCGAATTCAAGACTCATAGTTTTGGCAAAGGATTCACAAAGAGATTCATTCGTAGAGCCAAAGATAATATCATCAACATAAATTTGAACAATGAGAAAATTATTTTCAAAGTTCTTGATAAATAATGTAGTATCAACCTTGCCTTTTATGAAATTATTTTCAATAAGAAAAGAACTAAGTCTCTCATACCAAGCCCTTGGAGCTTGTTTTAAACCATAGAGAGCTTTAGTTAATCTAAACACATGATTAGGGATACTATTATTTTCAAATCCAGGAGGTTGTTCAACATAGACTTCTTCGGAAATAAATCCATTAAGAAAAGTGCTTTAACATCCATTTGAAATAATTTAAAATCATTACTACTAGCATAGGCAAGGAGCATTCTTATGGCTTCCAATCGAGCCACAGGAGCGAAGGTTTCTTCATAATCGATACCTTCTTCTTGGTTGAAACCTTTGGCCACTAATCTAGCCTTGTTTCTAACCACGATACCATTTTCATCTTGCTTGTTTCTAAAGACCCATTTAGTACCAATTACTAAATGGTCATTTGGCCTAGGAACAAGAGTCCACACCTCATTTCTCTCAAATTGATTCAATTCATCTTGCATTGCGATAATCCATGAATCATCTTTCATGGCTTCATCAACACATTTGGGTTCAATTTGGGAGAGAAAGGCGGCATTGGCACAAAAATTTTTAAAAGAAGATCGTGTTTGAACCCCCTTTGATGTGTCTCCTAAGATTAGCTCCTTAGGATGAGCATCTACATACTTCCAATCCTTGGGTAAGGAAATCTGGGAAGTTGATGCATCCAAGTTGCTAGTTGGAGACGGGGTTGCGTTTAAATTCAAAGAATCAAAATTAACATCATCGTCAAGATCATTTTTCCTAATTTCGGAAATCTCATTGAAAACAACATGGATGGATTCTTCAATAATTAAAGTTCTTTTATTGAAAATACGAAAAGCTTTAGAAACCGAAGAATAACCAAGAAAGATTCCTTCATCAGATTTAGCATCGAATTTTCCTAAGTTATCCTTTTCATTTAAGATAAAACATTTACATCCAAAGACTTTAAAATATGAGACATTGGGTTTTTTGTTATTCCATAACTCATAAGGAGTTTTGGTGAGTAGGGGTCTTACTAGAACTCTATTCAAAATATAGCATGCAGTGTTTACGGCTTCAGCCCAAAAATATTTGGGTAGGCTATGTTCATTCAACATGGTTCTTGCCATTTCTTGTAAATTTTGATTTTTTCTTTCTACTACCCCATTTTGTTGAGGATTTCTTGGAGTAGAGAAGTTATGGTTGTATCCATTGAGTTCACAGAATTCTTGGAAGTCATGATTTTGAAATTCTCCACCATGATCACTTCTAATTGACGAAATCATAGAACCCTTCTGATTTTGAACAAGTTTACAAAACTTGGTAAAATATTTAAAGCATTCATTCTTTTGTTTTAAGAAGTAGGTCCATGTATATCTGCTATAGTCATCAACAATGACAAAGGCGTACTTCCTACCTCCAAGACTCGATGTAGAGATTGGTCCGAATAAGTCCATATGGATCAATTGTAAGGGACTAGAGGTGCTTATTTGATTCTTAGCTTTGAAACTACCCTTAATTTGTTTACCCAATTGGCAAGCATCACATATATTATCTTTGATGAACTTGATATGAGGAATTCCTCTTACAAGTTCTCTAGATGATATTTGAGTGATTAATTTCATGCTAGCATGACCTAATCTTCTATGCCATAGCCAAGCATCCTCATTCATAACCGCAAAACACATTTCATCACATAAATCATTGATGTCAATAGTGTATACGTTATTTTGTTTTAATGCAATCATAGACATGTTCTTATGTGGTTTTTCAATGATGCAGGCATTAGATTCGAATTTGACAGTGTATCCTTTATCACACAATTGACTAATGCTCAAGAGGTTATGTTTTAAACCATCAACTAATAAAACATCTTCAATAAAGAAGTTGGATTTGTTACCTATGGTTCCTTTGCCAATGATTTTACCCTTGTTGTTGTCTCCGAAGGTAACATAGCCTTCGTCTATGCTAGTGAGCTTAGAGAATTGAGATGGATCTCCGGTCATATGCCTTGAGCATCCACTATCAAGGTACCATCTCTCGCTCCTAGCTTGCGATGATGTGGGTTTCTACAAGAAAGGATAATTTTTAGGTACCCATTTGCTTTTGGGTGCCTCAAAGATAGATCTATATTGTTTATCATGTTGCATAGAGTTTATCATGGTTCCTTTAGGAACCCAAATCAATTTGTTTGGACTAATTTTCTTGAATGGACAGTAAAGTGTCTTGTGTCCAATTTTGCAACAAAAGTTGCATTTTGCTTGGTGTTGAACATGTAAGATGGGGCCTTTTATAAAGGTGGTTGGATTTAGGTGAGGACTTCTCACAAATCCAATTCCACTTCTTTTTGGAACGTGACCCTTGTTTTCAAGGATCATGTTCAATGACTTGCTACCAACCTCGAATTTCTTCAAGGTGTCCTTGAGTAGCAGGTTTTCTTTTTGAAAAGTTTCTAGATCATGACATTTGATACATGAATTTAAACTATCATGATGTTCAATTTTTAACTTATCAAAATCATAAGTAAGACTATCATGTTCTTTTTTCAACAATTTGTATTTTCTATTGATAATCTTGCATTCATCAAATAAGTCATGGAAGGCATTTAATAATTCATCGAAAGATAACTTAAGGCATAATGAGCAACTTGCTCGGTGTTAGACTCCTCTTCTTCAGACGCGCTCGAATCATCCCATGTTGCTTTGAGCGCCTTCTTCTTTGTTGTTCTCTTCTTGGCTTGAGAACAGTCACTCTTGTAGTGTCCCGGCTTTCTGCACTCATAGCAAATAACTTGATCCTTCTTGGGTTCAAGTTTATTTTTAGTATCATTCTTAAACTTGTTTCTTTTAATGAACTTTTTAAATTTTCTTGTTAGAAGTGTCAAGTCATCGTCACAGTCCTCATCACTTGAGTTTTCTCTCAAGTGGTCTTCCAAAGTTCTAAGTGACATATCCTTCCTGTTCTTTGGAAGGATGTCTTCTTGCTCTTCATGAGCTTTGCAAGTCATCTCGTAGGTCATTAATGACCCAATTAGTTCTTCAAGAGGGAAGTTGTTTAGATCTTTTGCCTCTTGAATAGTAGTGACTTTAGGATCCCAACTCTTAGGAAGGGATCTTAGTATCTTATTTACGAGCTCAAAATCCGAAAAACTTTTTCCGAGTCCTTTTATACCGTTGACAACATCCGTGAAACGGGTAAACATGTCGCCAATAGTCTCACTCGGTTTCATCCGAAAAAGTTCAAAAGAGTGTAACAAAAGATTGATTTTTGACTCTTTCACTCTACTTGTGCCTTCATGAGTCACCTCGAGTGTGTGCCAAATATCAAATGCAGTTTCACAAATCGAAACACGATTAAACTCGTTTTTGTCAAGTGCGTAAAATAAGGCATTCATAGCCTTTGCATTAAGAGCGAAAGCCTTCTTCTCCGAATCGTTCCAATCGATCATTGGAAGAGAAGACTTTGAAAAACCATTCTTGACAAGATTCCAGAGTTCAACGTCCATAGAAATAAGGAAGATCCTCATTCGAGTCTTCCAATAGGTGTAGTCCGTCCTATTAAACATGGGTGGACGTGTAATGGAATGGCCCTCTTGGTTTCCGGCGTAAGCCATCTCTCTTGGGTTTTAATCCGTTTGAGAGTTAACCGGGCTCTGATACCAATTGTTAGGATCGAGAGCACTAAGAGGGGGGGGTGAATTAGTGCAGCGGAAATCTTTCAGCGATTAAAAACGAAAGCTGCGTTTGTTTGATAGAAACTATTTTGATGCAAAAGCCGATTCTAAGATTACTTATGATTGAGTACAGTTTACGTCTAAACACAGTTTGCGTCTAAACGCAGTTTACGCATTTTGCGTCTAAATGCAGTTTGTGTCTAAATGCAGTTTGCGTCTAAATGCAGATTGCGACTAAGCGTAGTTTGCATCTAAGTGCAGTTTGTCTCTTAGGCTCAGATTGCGTCTAAGCGCAGTTTGCGCAGTTTGCGTCTAAGCGCAGATTGCGTCGAAGCTCAGATTGCGTCTAAGCGCAGTTTGCATTTAAGCACAGTTTGCGTCTTAAGCGCAGATTGCGTCTAAGCGCAGTTTGCGTCTAAACACAGTTTTACGTCAAAACGTAGATTCGGAAAGATTTGAACTTAGACACTCGTTCGTAAAAGCGCAGAAGTCAGTTTGCAGTTATAAATGGAATGCAAACGTGAACTGCAGAGAAACTCGTTCGTAAAAGCGCAGAAATCAGTTTGCAGTTATAAACAGAATCAAGACGTAAATGTAAACTGCAAAGAAACTCGTTCGTACAAGCGCAGAAGACAGTTTGCAGTTATAAATAGAATCGAAACGTAAGTGTAAACCGCAATGTAGAGATCGTACGAAAACACCGATTTACGTCTGAATGCAGATTCGGAAAGAACAGAACTTAGAAACTTGTTCGTAAAAGCGTAGAGAGCAGTAGCTATGTAGGAGGTTTGCAGTAATGATAAAGTGCTCAAAATGAAAGCAAACCAGAGATTTAGAGTGGTTCGGTCAGTCTTGACCTACTCCACTTTTGGCTTCCTCCACCGACGAGGTCACCGACGTCAACTAGAGGCCTTCCTTCAATAGGTGAAGGCCAACTGCCCTTTTACAGTCTCACTCCTTTTGACGGGCTCAGGAGACAACCCTTACAGAACCTTTCTCTCCTCTCTTTACAACTCAAGACTTGAAGAACAGAAAGAGGAGAACTTTTGGACTTAACACAAATTTGAGCTCTTAAAATCACAGAAAAGATCAAGAATTCGGTGTAGTTCTGTATCTTTTCAGTGCTGAATGGGTGGGGTATTTATAGGCCCCAACCCAGTTCAAATTTGGAGCTCAAAACGATCAAATCCCGGAATTCCGGGATCAGGCGGTTGCACCTCCTGACTGGAGAGGTTGCACCGCCTGGTAGAGCTCGAAGACTGAGCCTCTGGGCGGTGCTACCTCTGTCAGGGGCGGTTGCACCTCCTGACTGGGGAGGTTGCACCGCTTGGCAGAGCTCGAAACTTGAGCTCTGGCGGTGCTACCTCCTGACAGAGGAGGTTGCACCGCCCAGTCTCGCTCGGAGACTGAGCCCTGGGCTGTTGCACCTCTTGGCTGGGGCGGTTGCACCGCCCAGTCTCACTGGGAGACATAGCCTGGGCGGTGCTACCTCCCTGCCTGGGCGGTTGCACCTCCCACAGCAACTTGGGTCCGAATGGGTTGAACCATTCGACCCAATTTGAGTTCTTCAGGGGCCCAATTGCCCCAAGATTAAGCTAATGGGATCACCTCCCATTTCTAACTTAATCAAAGTGCGAACTATGATTATTTCCTAAGACATATTCTGCAGCTTGCTTCGGTGCGTCACTCGCTTCTTCCGGCGAGTTTCCGGCGAACTTCCGTCGATCATCCGATGAACCCTCGGTGATTCTCCTACGGACTTCCGGCAAACTCGTGGACTGCGACGATCCACTTGGCAAGTTCCGACAAGCTCCTTTGGCAAGCTTCTGGACTTCTCGGATTTGTTCCCGCAGAACCTCCGACGATTGTCCGAACTTCCGTCGAGCTCTCGAACTCCTAACGTGATCATTGTCATGACTCCCGCGCAACTCCTGCTGCATATCTTACTTTCATCGTAGTTAATCCTGCACACTTATCTCAACACACTGATTAGTCAAACAATTGTCAATTGACTTCATCATCAAAATCCGAGATTCAACAAAACTCCCATTTCCAACTTAATCATTGTGCTAACTATGATTTTTCCTAGACATTTACTGCAACTTGCTCCGGTGCGTCAATCGCTTCTTCCGGTGAGCTTCCGGCGAACTTCCGTCGATCATCCGATGAACCCTCGGTGATGCTCCTACGAACTTCCGGCAAACTCCTGGACTTGCGACGATCCACTTGGTGAGTTCCGACGGGCTTCTTTGGCAAGCTCATGGACTTCTCGGATTTGTTCCCGCAGAACCTCCGACGACTGTCCGAACTTCCGTCGAACTCTCAAACTCCCAACGTGATCATTGTCTTGACTCCGGCGTAACTCTTGCTGCATGTCTTACTTCCATCGTAGTTAATCCTGCACACTTCAAATAAAACTTCGATCGAGACAATTAATCCTAAGCAATTAACCAAGTTGTCCGGCATGTCATTGGTCCCTCAACGCTTCGTCTGATTCTTTGGCGCATCATCCTCTCCTGCAGCCAATTGCCCAATCGGCCAGTTGACTCCGCAACTCTGATATCCTTGGCACAATACCTGCTCTTCTTTGCCCGATGCCTGAGTCCATAGCCTGAAGCCTTCTGTCGATACGTCGACCGATCCACCGGCCCAACGTCCAATCTTCTGACATGTTCCTTCGGCCCAACATGATTTTCTTGCTTTAATTGTCTCATCCTGATCGAAGCATCCTGCGTCACTCAAAACGCAGATTAAATCATAAACATATATCAAGTGGTTTCATCATCAAAATATGAGATTCAACAATCTCCCCCTTTTTGATGATGACAACTACTTGATGACGAAGTTAACCTTAACTCCCGGAGTTTAAACAAATTCCCCCTATCAATATGCCATATTGATATAAACTCTTAGATTCAAAAGTCCAAGCAACATGTCATCATAAACTTATGCATAAACTTATGCATAACATGTCATGTCATCAACCTACTTCTCCCCCTTTATCATCATCAAAAAGGAGAAGTACCACAATCAAGTGTTTGTGATATTGGTTCAACTCATTGCATGAAAAACATAATATCAAGTTTTATCATCATACAAGTTTGCTATTATCAAATATCAACATGTAAAATTTCGATGTAAGCTTTTGATATCATAACGCAAACATTTCAAGTGTTTATCAATTATAGCATTTCATCACATGGTAAGATATCAACGCGTAAAATTATGATACAAGTTCTTGATATCTTAACGCATGATGCAAACATGGCATAATGCAAGTTTGGCAATCATAGCATCAATTCATATATCTCTTGATGATGCAAGCATTGCAAATATGGCAATCATATCAATTCATATATCTCTTGATGATGCAAGCATCGCATCAGAGTTCATAGCATCAATTCATATATTTCTCCCCTTTGTCATCAACAAAACGGAGAACGATACAAGCAAATTTTAAGCATAAGTGCTTGTAATTATTCATGTCATAACTAGGTTCATGTCATTTTCCAACAGTGAGTGATAGGTTATCAATTATACAAACATCTCAAGGAAAACATGACATGGAGATAGCTTTGAAAACTTCTTCCTTTTTTATCTGTTATTATCTTTTTACATGAAGGAGGAAGACTATTTGTGATACATGTTATTTGTGAGTTTACTTCGAGTGAAGTTAGAATCGATGAGAGATTAAATCATGCTTCATTTTTACAAGGACCAAGATATGTATGTGAAACAAATCCTTGCAAGTAAAAACACTTTCATCCATATTCATCAAATCCATTTCTCAAAAAAATATTTTTCACATGATATGTGTATGAGAGATGTATTTGCTAGTTGATTACATATGTCAAAAATCAATGATATGAACTAAACTTGATATGACATATGCTTGTTAAGTTCGGAAGAGAGTAAACTTGATATGTTAGGATCAAGAGACTTCGAAAATGAAATTTGACTCTTTCTTGCATTCGCACAAGGTTTTGCTATAGATATTCAATTACAATCATGAAGGTAAAGCATGCTTGTTATCATGGAAGTTTTGTATTCAAGCACATAATTTCCAACATGTAATTGTGTAAAATCATTATGCCAATCAAGTGATTTGATCATTCAATCAAGAAAGTTCAAAAAAAATAATTTTAACACGTTCAATCATTAGGACGTATTTTTGCCATAGTTTTTCAAATACAATCATGAAGATAAGGCATGCTCATCATCATGGTAGTACGATGGCAAGTTTACAATTTTAAGACACGCAAGCTAGTATTTTTGAGATGTTCAAGAAGGCAACTCTTGCTTCTTGAAATATAGGTTTTGCTACATGTGCAAGTTAACTTTTTGCTTCTGCAAGATACCATTCCTTGGTGATGTTCAATATAGCAAGTTCTACATCATGCAAGCTAGTGAATCTTATAACATTTTAGAACATGCATAATCACCAAAGCATCATAAATTTTAATGATGTGCAAAATTACAAATTTTACATGTTTGCATTTGAGCATCTTGAGATTTGTAAGATAGCACTTCTTGGTGATGTTCAAGATAGCAATTCCTTTTCTTTTGAGAAGTGTAATTATTTTCTTTCTCCTTTTTTTTGAATTATATGAGCTAGCAAATTAGCTTTCAAGCATGTTTTGCTCCCCCTTTGTCATTGTCAAAAAGAAGGGAAGACCCTTTACGTTAATTTCTAAATTATGACAAAGGTAAGTAATCATTCTTATTTGTGCATCATTATAGTTTTAATGCACAAATTCATTAACATTTCATTTTTTATGCACGATACCGAAAAATCATCATTATGAGCATATCAAACATAATATTCAAGCATTCATGATATATCATTTTGGCAACAACTCATAGCATTTTAAATCATGATTTACATCATATGCAATACATCACATCATAATTAAAAAGCTTAAGTATTGCATGCATCATTGCAAATCATAAATGCTTCATATCATGATGGTATCAATTTTGTCAAATTATATCCTACCATGCATGATCATAACTTTTCATTTGTATACATCAAAATAAATTAATGAATATTTCATGTATTCATATCATCACATAAGGAATATCAAGAAGAATTGGTAATGAGATTTACGAATCATGTAGACAAATTATGAATATTAAGAGACATATTATGATTATTTTTAGATAACTCAAATAGCAAAAAGAAAGAATCATAGTAAGTTATTTTGATTTATAAAAAGAATTCTCAAGTTATAATTCCAAGAAATCACGATTCATTTCAATAAATTTCAATAAGAACATAAAGTAGGTGATCTTGATTCATAAATTATTTCAAGTTATAAATCATGGGAAATTAAGATCATGATTTCGATAAAACCCATTAAATTCAAATCATCAAAATCTCAACATTACTTTCAAGAGATTCAAAATGGCATAGATAATTTTATTAATCTCTTAGTGAAAAAGTCAATAAGGTAGAGAAAAATAAATTTTCAAGAAAAATACTTTTCTCTTTTTAGTTGTTTTAATTCATATGATTTTATTTCATCTATTCCAAACATGTAGCATGTTTTAAAATCGAAAGTGCAAGTTTTATTATGACAAAGATCAATAAGCCACTTTCATTACCGTGAAAATCGAAAATCGCAAGATTCATCATTATAAAACCAATAAACACGATTTTTAAAATCTCATGCATAGAATAAAATCATGCTATCAAAACATCATTATATCATCAAGCATGATTTCATATTTTCAATCAAAATCATTTTGTTTGTTTATCATAAAATATGTATTTTTCATGATTATTTTCAGAACTACTAGCATGATCATAAATTTTTCATTTTCATCATTTGTTTTTAAGCATATAATTTTCAAGAAAATTAATTCTATAATAAAAAAGAAAATGCATTATGAAGAGCATCATGTAATTTTGAAATAAATTAAGGGGGTTTTGATTACCTCATCGTTGAATGTCGTTAAGGCGTAGTTTGCCACCTCGCCTTTCTTGATTTTCTCCTCGTCTTCGGAGGAGCTCGATTCATCCCACTTTATGTTCTTCTTCTTTGGCCTCTTCCTTCGTTCAAGTTCATTGTCTATTTTAGATTTTTGTTTAATAAACTTATTAAGATTTAGTGTTCGAAGTTCAAATTCATCATTGTCCTCATCACTTGAGTCATCGCTCAAGTGGCATTCATTTGTCCGGAGTTCCAAATCCTTCCTGTTCTTTGGAAGGTGATTGTGTTCAACAAGTTCATCATGTGCATTGTGCACCATTTCATATGTCATCAACGAACCAATTAGTTCTTCAAGTGGTAAGTTGTTTAGGTTTTTAGTTTCTTGTATTGCAGTTACTTTTGAATCCCACTTCTTAGAAAGAGAACGCAAAATCTTGTTTACGAGTTCAAAATCCGAAAAACATTTTCCAAGAGCTCTTAAACTATTGACGACATCCGTAAAACGGGTGTACATGTTGCCTATAGTCTCGCTTGGTTGCATTCGAAAAAGCTCAAAATCATGCAATAAAATGTTAACTTTCGAGTCTTTGACTCTACTAGTTCCCTCGTGCGTGATTTCAAGTGTTCGCCAAATGTCAAAAGTCGTTTCGTACGTAGAAATCCGATTGAACTCATTTTTGTCCAAAGCGCAAAATAAGGCATTCATAGCCTTTGCGTTTAAAGAAAAATACTTCTTCTCCAAATCCGACCATTCGTTCATCGGTTTAGAGGGAAGTTGAAAACCGTTTTCAACGATATTCCATAAATCCAAATTCATAGAAATCAAGAAAACTCTCATTCGAGTTTTCTAATAAGTGTAGTCCAATCCGTTAAACAATGGTGGACGAACAACCGATAAGCCCTCTTGAAAGCCATGAAGAGCCATTTCTCTCGGGTGTAAATCCGAAATGAGAAATACCGGGCTCTGATACCAATTGTTAGGATCAACAGCACTAAGAGGGGGGGGGGGGGTGAATTAGTGCAGCGGAAATCTTACAACGATAAAGCACGTTTGAACGATAAAAATAATTTCGGTGTGAAAGCCGATTCTAAGATTACTTTAACTTAAGATCAAGCGAGATGACGTTAAAATCAATCTATGAAGGCAGTTTGCAGTTATGATGAAAACCAGAGTGTAAGTGCAAACTGAAATACGATGTTCGTACGAAGAAGCTGATTTACGTCTAAATGCTGATTCGTAAATCACTTGATTAGGCAAGATGCAGTTTAAGCAAGTATATAAAGGCAGTTTGCAGTTATGATTGAAATCAAAACATACATGCAAATTGAAATATGATGATCGTACGAAAAAAAATAGATTTACGTCTAAACGCTGATTCGAAAGTGCAAAGCTTGAAACCCGATCGTATATGCGTAGAAAGCAGTAAGCTTTAGAGGAGGTTTGCAGTAAAGATAATATGCTCAAAGTAAATGCAAACCGAGATTTAGAGTGGTTCGGTCAATCTTGACCTACTCCACTTTTGGCTTCCTCCACCGACGAGGTCACCGACGTCAACTAGAGGCCTTCCTTCAATAGGCGAAGGCCAACCACCCTTTTACAGTTTCACTCCTTTTGACGAGCTTAGGAGACCACCCTTACAGAATTTTCTCTCCTCTCTTTACAACTCAGAACTTGGAAGAAAAGAGGGAGAAGAACTTTTGGCCTTTACAACAATTTTGATCTCTAAGAATCATAGAAAAAGATCAAGATTTCAGTGTAAGTTCATACCCTTTCAGTGCTGAATGGGTGGGGTATTTATAGGCCCCAACCCAGTTCAAATTTGGAGCTCAAAACTGTCAATTCCAGGAATTTCGGGATCAGGCGGTTGCACCTCTTGACTGGAGCGGTTGCACCGCCTGGCAGAGCTCGAAGACTGAGCCTCTGGGCGGTGCCACCTCCTGTCAGGGGCGGTTGCACCTCCTACCAGAGCTCGAAGACCGAGCTCAGGCGGTTGCACCTCCTGAATGAGGCGGTTGCACCGCCTGGCAAAGCTCGAAGACCGAGCTCAAGCGGTGCCACCTCCTGTCAGGGGAGGTTGCACCGCCCAATCTCGCTCGGAGACTGAGCCCAGGCGGTGCTACCTCCTGGCTGGGGCGGTTGCACTGCCCAGTCTCACTCGGAGACTTAGCCCAGGCGGTGCTACCTCCTGGCTTGGGCGGTTGCACCTCCCACTAGAAATCAGGGTCCGAATGGGTTGATCCATTCGGCCCAATTTGGGTTTTTCAGGGGCCCAATTGCCCCAAGATTAAGTTAATGGGATCACCTCCCATTTCCAACTTAATTATTGTGCTAACTACGATTTTTCCTAAGACATTTACCGTAACTTGCTCCGGTGCGTCAATCGCTTCTTCCGGCGAGCTTCCGGCGAACTTCCGTCAATCATCCGATGAACCCTCGGTGATGCTCCTGCGGACTTCCGGCAAACACCTGGACTTGCGACGATCCACTTGGCGAGTTCCGACGGGCTTCTTTGGCAAGCTCATGGACTTCTCGGATTTGTTCCCGCAGAACCTCCGACGACTATCCGAACTTCCGTCGAACTCTCGAACTCCCAACGTGATCATTGTCTTGACTCCGGCGCAACTCTTGCTGCATGTCTTACTTCATCGTAGTTAATCCTACACACTTAAAACAAAACTTCGATCGAGACAATTAATCCTAAGTAATTAACCAAGTTGTCCGGCATGTCATTGGTCCCTCGACGCTTCGTCTGATTCTTCGGCGCATCGTCCTCTCCTGCAGCCTATTGCCCAATCGGCCAGTTGACTCCGCAACTCCGATATCCTTGGCACAATACCTGCTCTTCTTGGCCCGATGCCCGAGTCCACAGCCCGAAGCCTTTTGTCGATACGTCGACCGATCCACCGGCCCGATGTCCAATCTTCTGACATGTTCCTTCGGCACAACATGATTTTCCTGCTTTAATTGTCTCATCCTGATCGAAGCATCCTGCGTCACTCAAAACGCAGATTAAATCATAAACATATATCAAGTGGTTTCATCATCAAAATACGAGATTCAACAGTACTGTCCAGCACTGCCACCCAGGCGGTGGTACCGCTAGACCTGGGTGGTGGTACCGCCCAACGCAGGCGATAGTACTGCCCGTGCCCGGGGAACCTAGTATGGGAAAGTTTTAGGCTCCAAGTTTGAATTAACTTAAAGCCTATAAATACCCCTCTCATCCCTAGTTAAAGCACACAAGCATAGAGAGTCTAAAAGCAAAGAAATGCTACTGCAATTTCTTTATAAATTCCCTCCTCCAAGTCTAAGTGTTAGAATTCTATTTAAGAAAGGAGAGTGAGTACTTGTAAGGGTTATCTCCTAAACCCGATAAAAGGAGAAGAGGGGTGAAAAGGTGATTGGTCTTCGCCTATTGAAGGAAGGCCTCTAGTGGACGTCGGTGACCTCGTTAGAGGAGGAAGCCGAATGTGGATGTAGGTCACATTGATCGAATCACTCTAAAATCTGATTTGCATATCCTTTGTGCAATTTATCTTTACTGCAAACCTATTTAATCGCTTACTGCTTTCAATACATTTACAAATGGGTTTCAAGTTAAGATCTTTACGAAAAGGTTTTCGTCGGAAACGATTTTTATCGAACGAAGTTTTAATCGAGACGTTATCTTTCCGCTACACTAATTCACCCCCCCTCTTAGTGCCGACCCCAATCCTAACAACTGGTATCAGAGCCTCATTATTTCTTAGTTGGTTTAACACCCAAGAGAAATGGCTCTTTACGGCTTTCAAGAGGGTCACTCTCTCATTCGTCCTCCCTTTTTCAATGAGACGGACTACACTTATTGGAAAACTCAAATGAGAGTTTTCTTGCTTTAATTGAATCTCGATTTATGGCACATAGTCGAAAACGAATATGAAATGTCTTCTCTTCCAATGAACAATTGGAATGATTTGGAGAATAGGACGTTTTCTCTAAACGTAAAGGCTATGAATGCCTTATTTTACGCCTTAGATAAAACAGAGTTTAATCGGGTTTCTTTGTGCAAAATGATCTTTGATATTTGGCATATTCTCGAAATCACACACGAAGGCACAAGTAGTGTAAAAGATTCTAAAGTAAATTTTTTTATGCATGATTTTGAGATGTTTTGTATGGAACCAAGAGAGACTATTAGAGACATGTACACCCATTTTACGGATGTCGTCAATAATCTAAATGCTCTTGGTAAAAGCTTTTCAAATTTTGAACTCATTAACAAGATTTTGCGCTCACTTTCTAAAACTTGAAATTCAAAAGTAATCGCTATTCAAGAATCAAAAAATTTAAATACTTTTTTGATCGAAGAACTAATAGGGTCTTTGATGACCTATGAAATGACGTGTAATATACGTGAAGAACTCAAGAACCACCTTCCAAAGAATAGGAAAGATTTCGAACTTAGAACATTTGAAGACCACTCGAGTAAAAGCTCAAGTGATGGTGAACTTGAACTTACTAAGAAATTTAAAAAGTTCATAAAACAAAAATTAAAGAATAAAAAGAACGTAACTATTTGCTTTGAACGAAAGAATAAGAATAAAAATTGAGATGAATCGAGCTCCTTCGAAGATGAGGAGAAAATCAAGAAAGGCGATGTGGTAAACTATGCCTTAACGACTTTCGACGATGAGGTAATCGAAACCCCATTAATTTACTTCAAAATTACATGATGCTTTTCATGATGCATTTTTTAAATTTAGTTTAGAATTAATTTTTCTTAAAAATTTCATGTTTAAAAATGAAAATGTAAAAATTATGATCATGCTAGTAATTTTGAAAATGATAATGAAAATTACATGTTTTATGTTAATGGAATAAAATGTTAGATTTAAATCTAATGATGATCCTATGAATGGTTTTTTAAGAAGTAATAATATGTATCATGTTGATTTCCATTGTTATTTCTCGATTTTGATTAAATGAAATCATGTTTGATTTGAAGTAATGCATAATGTTGTAACGAAAATATTAAATATTTTGATACATGATTATTTTTATGATTTATTGGTCTTGATGGTTTTTATGACAAAATTCACTTTTCGAACCTAAAAGTTGATGCATGTTTTTATTTGCAATAAAAAGATAAACGCATACTTGTATGAAACTAATAACTTAAGATGAAACATTTCTATGTTATTGATTTTTCGATAAAAGATTAATGAATCCATGTATATTATGCTTTTGTGAATCTCTTGGACCATGAAAATGATTTGATGAATTTGAATGAGTTTTATCGAAATCATAATCTCTCATGAAATCTTTTATATGAATCAAGATTTTTCATGATCTCCTAAGAATTCTTTACATTATTTATTTAATAGGAGATTTGTTAAAATGAATCACGGTTTCTCTTGATTTTTCGGAATTATAATTTTTATGATTCATAATGAATTAAGAGATATTATACATGAATCAAGATCGTTTATGTGTTTCCTCCTGATATCTCTTAAGGTTTATGATTTGAATTTTATTATGAAAAATTCTTTAAATTTATGACGTATATCTCATCATCAAGTTCTTTTTTATATTCTTCATGTAATGATAATTATACATGAAACACTCATGATATTATTTTGATGCATGCAATGATAAAATATTCATGATGAAAAATTATTTTGATATTCACATCTTGATTTTTTCATCTTTGTTACCTTACTTTTGTCATAATTTAAAAATTCATATAAAGGGTCTTCCCTTCTTTTTGACAATAATAAAGGGGGAGCAAAACATGTTAACTTGCACTTTGCAACAAAAGCAAAATTGCTAGCTCAAACTTTGCAAAGGAAGTAAAAAAAAAAAACACTTCTCAAAAGAGAAAAAAGAAATTGCTATCTTGAACATCACCAAGAATTGCTAGCTTGAAATTTCAAGAAGAGGCAAAAATAGCTATCTTGAACATCACCAAAAATTTGCTACTTTGCATGATGTAAAATTTGCTAGAATTGCTAGCTTGTGATATAAAGAGAAGCAAAGAATTGCTATCTCAAAAGAAGCAAAGTGCTATCTTACCTATCTCAAGAAGCAAAACATGCTAAATTTGCATATCTCTAATTTGCTAGCTTGCATGATGATAAAAATAGATATTATGTTTTTCATGCAATGTATTGAACTTAGATATCTCAAACCCTTGATAGTTGGAACTTCTCCTTTTTATTGATGACAAAGGGGGAGAAGTGTGTTGATGTCATGCATGATTTGATCATGACATGTTACTTGGATTTTTGAATCCAAGAGTTTCTATCAATATGACATATTGATAGGGGGAGTTTATTTAAACTCCAGGAGTTAAGGTTAACTCCATCATCAATTGGTTGTGATCATCAAAAAGGCGGAGATTGTTGAATCTCGTATTTTGATGATAAAACCAATTGATATGTGTTTATGTTTTAATTTGTGTTTTGAGCGATGCAGGATGCTTTGATTAGGATGAGACAATTAAAGCAAAAAAAATCATGTTGTGCCTCAAGAAAACATGTCAGAAGATTGGACGTCGGGCCGGAGGAACGATCAACGTATCGATAGAATGCTTCGGGCCATAGATTCGGGCATTGGGCCAAGAAGAGTAGATATTGCACTAAGGATATTGGAGTTGCGGAGTCAACTGGCCAATTGGCAATAGGCCGCAAGAGAGGAAGATGCGCCGAAGAATCGGATTTAGCATCGATGGACCAATGACATGCCAGACAACATGATTAAATGCTTAGTATTAATTGTCTAGATCGAAGTATGTTTTACATGTGTAGGATTAACTACGATAGCAAGGCATGAAGCAAAATAAAGTCCCAGAGTAAAAGACGTGATTACGTTGGGAGTTCGAGAGTTCGTCAGAAGTCCGGACGTTCGTCAGATGTTCTGGAAGAACCAGCCGAGAAGTCTCGGAGCTTGCCAAAGAAGCTCATCAGAACTCGCCAAGAAGATCATTGTGAAGTCCAGAAGCTTGCTAGGAGTCCGCCGGAATATTGCCGAGAGATTGTCGGAAGTTCGTCGGAAGATCACCGGAAGCTCGCCGGAAGAATAGACATAGGGACTTGTTTAGCTTAGCAAATGTCTTAGGATTTCATAGTTAGCACGTAATTGGGCTTGGATTTGGGCCAACCCAATTAGGGGCCAGCTAGGCCCATATAAGAACTATGTTGGGCCCAATAAGAGGACTAAACAATACCCCAAAATGTCTCACCGTCATGGCACAATCTTCGAGACTATGTTAGACGGTGGTACCGTTAGTCTGGGCGGTGGTACCACCCAGCATTGCCCCCCAAGCAGTGGTACCGCTAGACCTGGGCGGTGGTACCACCTAGGACAGTGTCAGTGCCGACTGACACTGAGCGGTGGTACCGCCCAGTGCAGGTGGTAGTACCACCCATGCCCGAGGAACCCGGGATGGGAAAGTTTTAGGCTCCAAGTTTGAATCAACTTGAAACCTATAAATACCCCTCTCATCCCTGGTTAAAGCACACAAGCACAGAGAGTCTAAAAGTAAAAAAACACTGTTGCAATCTCTTTAGAAATTCCCTCCTCCAAGTCTAAGTGTTAGAATTCTATTTAAGAGAGGAGAGTGAGTGCTTGTACGAGTTATCTCCTAAACCCGGTAAAAAAAGAAGAGGGTGTAAAAGGTGATTGGCCTTTGCCTATTGAAGGAATGCCTCTAGTGGATGCCGATGACCTCGTTGGAGGAGGAAGCCGAAAGTGGATGTAGGTCATGTTGACCGAACCACTCTAAAATCTGATTTGCATTTCCTTTGTGCAATTTATCTTTATTGCAAACCTCTTTAATCGCTTACTACTTTCAATACATTTACAAATGAGTTTCAAGTTAAGATCTTTACAAAAAGGTTTTCATCGGGAACGATTTTTATCGAATGAAGTTTTAATTGAGATGTAATCTTTCCGTTGCACTAATTCACCCCCCCACCCCCCCCTTAGTGCTGACCCTGATCATAACATTATGCAAGCTAGCAAATCTTTCTCCCCCTTTTTTATTATCAAAATAATGAAAGAATATAATACTATAATTTTTTTTCTTTTTACATCAATGCTCTGAGCATCACATAAGATATATAACCATAAATACAAAGGAATTATACATAATTAAAATCATATAATGAAAGAGATAAGGTCAAAGATAATGTGAATAACAAAAGACATAATTCATTTCAACAAATCTCATCTTAAATAACAAAAAGAAATCTTAAGAGATCAAATATTAAAAGAGCTTCAAAAGAAATTTGAAGTCATGAAATCCAAGAAGTCAAGAGAAAAATCCGAACTCATTTGGAAAAATATTCTCTTTAATAAAAAGAAAGAATTATACGAGAATAAAGAGTAAGAGATCTTGATTCATATAAAGAAAATCTCAAGTCATAATTTTAAGAATTTAATACCATGATTTAGATAAAACTTCTCTTTTGTAAATAGCAAAAAGAAACATAGGAGATCAAATGGTAAAATATCTTGATTCATGAATAAGAAATCTTCAATCATCAAGATAATGATTTGGATAAAACTCAGTCAAATTCAAATTACCCAATGATCAAAATCATTTTCATAGTTCAAGAGATTAAAAAAAATGATACAAATGGATTTATCAATCTCTTTTTAAAAACTCGATAAGATAGAGATTGAGAAATTTTCAAGAAAAATACATTTCCCCTTTTCTGTTTCAATTTATATGGTTGATTTCATACAAGCATGCCCAAGTCAAAACCATGCATCATTGAAAAATAAATTTTATCACAAAAATCATCATTACTTCAAATCATCATGACATCATTACATTATTAAACATAAAGTTCTTCAATCAAAATCATTTTGTTTCAACTATTGAGCTTTGTGAAGTGTATTGGATTTTTAGTTATATGCCTTAAGCATCTACTATCAAGATTTTAATTTTTGATCCTATCTTTCAATTATAGAGATGTTTATAAGAAAGGTGGGTTTGCCATAGGTACCTATTTGACTTTAGGTCTCTCATGTTTAGATTTACCTATCTTGTTTTTTTGACATAAAGTCATTTATGGTTCCTTTTGGAACCTAAACTAATTTATGCAAGTTATATCTTTTAAATAAATATTTATATGCAAAATGGCCATGTGTATCGCAAAAACTACACTTAACATTAGGGATAACATGCAATGTGGGTCCTTTAACAAAAGTAGTTGGCTTTTGTTGAGTGTAGTTACTCACAAAATCGATTCCTTTCTTTCTATGAATATAACCCTTATTGTCACAAATCATATTTAATGATTTGTTACCAATTTCAAAATTTTCTAATATTTGTTATAATAACAATTTTTTCTTTTTACATGAATCTAGTTCTTCACATTGAGTGCAAAAGGTTAACATGCAATTATCATGCTCATTTTTAAACTTTTCAAATTCACTACAAAGAGAAACATGATTTTTTTTTAACATTTTATAATTTGTATCAACTAATTTAAATTCATCAAATAAATCATAGAAAGTATCAAGCAATTTATTGTAAGGTAAAGGAGTTTCAGTTTAGTCATTTATCTCATCGTCGGGAGCCATCAAGGCATATTTTACCACTTCATCTTCATTAGTTTGCTCCTCGTCTTCCGATGCACTTGATTTATCCTATGTCATCTTGAATACTTTCTTATTCTTTGGCAGCCACTTCTTTTTAAGTTTATTTTTATTTTTATATTCTTGTTTTATAAACTTTTTAAATTTTCTTGTGAGGAGTTCAAAGTCATCATCACTTAAGCTTTCGCTCGAGTGGTCTTCTTTTTCTTTGCACGCGTCTCTACCCACGAGTGCAGCGCCCGTAGGCACCGCTTGCTCTTGCGGACACCACTGCAAGTGACCTGCCTATAGCATGAACAACCTGGCTCCGATACCACTATTGGGAAATCTAAGGGTAACATCACATACGGAGTAGAAGAACATTAAAAATAAAATCCCTAATTTCCTAAAGATGTGTTCGTCGTCGTGCGAAGATTGGTGCACAAAAACCGTCAAACTTAAAACTACGTATATGAAAGATTGTGTTACCTAGGGAGATCGTATATCCCTTAATCCCTGTAGATCTCTAGGAGAGGGTGAAGGAGGTCAAGTATTCACCTCAAAACTCCAATCCTGCTATTTGAGGAGGAGAATAGGAGAGGCAACCCAAAAAGGCTCTAGCCTATTAACCATTAGTTTCCTCCTATTTACAAAGGTCTCCTATCAGCTTAACTCTAATGGATCATACTATATTGGGTATTGGATCTCCATCTAACTACCCAAGCCTCTTAGATTAGTAGATCTCTATCCAATAATCTCTCATTGGCTCTTATTGGATTTTATCCATAGGATCCAATAATTCAGGGGCTTATTTGATATCCAATAAGATAGAGGCTCTGGCGGATATCTCATATCCGAACCTCTACTCATCGCAACGCCTACCATATGTGTGTGACCCTCTAAGCCCAATATCGAGCTGATCGTGAGTCATACCTGTCAGAACTCCTTATGGCTTAGTAAATTATTATCTCCATAATAATTCACTCTCGACTCATCGACTACGGATGTACTAGGCCATTACGTTGTAGTCCCCAGACGATATGCGGGAATCTAATCCATTGGGCATGTTTGTCCTCAGTTATTATGTACCTATAGTCCCTCATCCATCTAATATCCCGAAGACCATATACCGGGCATGGTGGTGTCAGACCCATATGATTTCTGCTCGAGTCTCGCTCTAATCAGATTCTCCCGGAGAACTCTTTCTCTCTCAATCCGAACGACCTTGGCTAGGAATTTGTTTGAGTAAGAACACATAGGACATTCCTTTTATGACACCGAGAGTGGATGATCCTCTATCGACACTCAATAGTCCTCGTAAGATTAGCTACCACTCCCGATGACCGTCACTAAGACTACGGAATCATTGTCTGACAACAAGGCATCATCAACCATCCAACATTCTGAAAGCGGATCAATCAGTGAACTCATTCCCTAGTGAGCACTTGTACTGTATCACTAGTGTTCCCACACGAGCAGCTATGAGACCAGCTGCATCCATCATTGGATGAGTATACAGCATGTTAAGATCGAGTTGATATTAAGAGGGGGGGTGTGTGAATTAGTGCAGCGATAAAATCACGTTAATTCAGAAATTTCATTCGTTAAAACCTTGTATCGAAAAATTCGGTATTGGAAATATGTTTAACTTGAAAGTGTACGGAAGTGTAGAGAAAGTAAAGCAGTATGCAATATAACTAAATAGCAAAGAAGAGAAGGAAGTTTATGCACACCAAATTTATAATGGTTCGGTCGTCGTGACCTACGTCCACTCCTGATTCCTCCTCCGTCGAGGCCACCGACATTCACTAATAGTCTTTCTTCAATGGGTGAACACCAACTACCCTCTTATAACATTTTCTCCTTTTCACAGGTTTAGGAGATAACCCTTACAAGTTACTCTTTTACAAGTATTCCCTCACACACCTCCCTTAGGACTAGCTCTACGAACTAAGAGGAGGGAACTCAAAGTTTTAGCTGAGTTTATTCAGTTTTTTCCTCAAGAATTCTTACTCCTTTCTTGCTGCGCAAGTGGGGTATTTATAGGCTTTAAATGGTTAAAAAAATGGAGCCAAAAATTTAAATTTCTGGGTCTTCCGAGTATGGGCAGTATCACCGCTTGCACTGGGCAGTACCACCACCTGTAGCCTGACACTAGGCGATACCATCACCTAACACATTGTCACTGGGTGGTACCACCATCTAGTTTGGCGATACCACCGCCTGACAGCCTCGGGGATTGGGTTTTTCGAGTTTTCCAACTCACAAGCGGTTCCACCATATATTCTAGCGGTGCCACCGCTTGTCCCAACTTTTGGGTCACTGAATGGGCCTCCCAATGAGCCTAAATCAATCACAACTAAGGTCAAATTGGTCCTTAATTGAGTTGGCTTAATTACATTCTAAACCAACCCAATTATAACCTAAATTAACTCGATCTAGACAAATTATTACAAAGCATGGATCATCAATTGTTCGACATGTTATTGGTTCTTCTGGCGCTTCATCCAATCCTTCGATGCATCGTCCTCTCCTTCGGCATATTGCCTAATCAGCATATTGACACCCACAACTTTCGATCTCCTGTCTGATCTATCGACTTGATGCCCGAATTCACGGCACGAAGCCTTTTGCTGACACGTCGATCGATCCTTCGGCCCGACATCCAATCTTCTGACATGTTCACTCCGGCCCAATGTTTGATTCCTCTTGCTCCAATCAATTTGTCTCTCCTTGATCGAAACTAGTCTTACATTACTCAAAACGTAGATTAGATCATAACATTATCAATTGGTTTTATCATCAAAATCTAAAATTCAATAGTCTCCCCCTTTTTTATGATGACAACAAATTGATGACGGAATTAACTTTAATTCCCTCTATGAATATGCCATATTGATAGAACCTTGAATTCAAATTGAATTCAAGTCAAAGCAAATTTATTCATGAATATTTCATCATTGCATGCATCATTATCATAAGTTGAAGTATTGCAAATCATCAGGAATATTTCATCATTACATGCATCAATACCAAATCATCATGTATATTGTCAAAATATAAAATCATCATTACATTCATGATTCCAAATTATAATTTTATGCATGATTGTTATCATAGTTTCTCTCCCTTTGTCATCAACAAAAAGGAGAAGTGCAACTAGTAAGTTCTTGAGATATTCAAGTTTTACAACATACAACTAGCAACAATTTTAAGTTGTGCAAGTTTGTAAATTTAGCTTCTTTTTTTTTAGATATGAAAGTTTACAAGTTTTGCTTCCTGAGATAGGCAAGATAGTAGTACTTTTGCTTCTCTAAAGATTGCAAGCTAACAATTCTTGGTGATGTTTAAGATAGCAAGTTCTTTCTTCTCTTTTGAGAAGTGCAAGCTAGCAATTTGCTTCCTAGCAAGTTTTTCTTCCTTTTGTAATGTGTAAGCTAGTAAATTTAGCAAGTTTTATATCATTTTTGAATATACAAGCTAACAAATTTTATAATATTTTAGAACATCAAGCTAGCAATTTTATCTCTCCTTTTGTCATTATCAAAAAGAAGGGAAGAATACATTGTTATAATTCTTTTCCCTTTACATCAATTTCCAAATCATGACAAGGATAAAGTATCAATCTTATTTCAATATGGCATATTGAAATAAGGTATCATTTCAAAAAATGATAGTTATTGACTTTCACATCATTTCATCAAAAAATTATAAGTATTACATGCATCATTCCAAATCATAAATTTTTCAAATCATGATGGTGTCAAAAATGTCGAATTCTATTATGAGTATTTCATGATAAAAAATGCATAATAAAAAATGTCAAAAATGCATGATCATTACTTTTCATTTATATGCATTAACATAATATCATGAGTATTTCATGCATAATTTCATATCATCATATGAAGAATATCAAGAAAAATTAATTAGGTGATGAGATATACACTTCATGAATACAAGGGAGTCATGAACCAAATTTCAAATTGTGAGTATCGAAAAATCAAGCGAAAAACTTGAAGGAGAAGGGAAAGAGAAAGAATTGAAGAAGAAGAAGTTTTATCTTGCCTTAAGGTTTTGCATCAAATCCCACACATTTGAAAATCAAAACTTTTTAAGGCAAGTGTTCTAACCCATCCTAGAGATAAATTTTGATCCTTGTTTTCACCTTATTTTTGAGAAAATTGGAAGATTGTGACTGCATGTAAGATATCTATGCCGCTTATACTTCAAACATTGAATCTAGAAATTTTTTCAGATTTTGACCTTTCAGTACTCGTATAGCCATAACTTTTTGCATCAAATTCAGATTAAGGAAAAAACCTCTTTTATACGAAAGAGACTTATAGAGCTTTCATAGATATAAAAATTAAAAGATTTGGAGTAAATTTACCTATCCAAACATATGAATGCAAAGACCTCATGTATTCGATAAAACAGATACTATAGCTTCTGACCTTCTGTTACTAAATTACTCATAACTCTCTAGAGAAAATTCCAAATTATGCAAAACTTAGTTCTTTGGAAACTAGATTTGCATATCTTTCTTTTAACACCTAACTTGGAAATTTTGAAGAAGTTTTTTCTTCTAAAACATCTGTTTAAATTAATTCTATTAATTCTACAAAACAGAGATGATCAATTCTAACCTTTTATTACTAAATTGCTCATAACTCTCTAGTGAAAATTCTAAATTTGCAAAACTTAGTTCTTTGGAAACTAAATTCGCATATCTTTCTTTTGACACCAAATTTGGAAATTTTAAAGTATGTTAGCCTTCTGAAACATTTGTTTAAATTGATTCTATTAATTCTGCAAAACAGAGATAATCAATTCTGACCTTCTATTACTAAATTGCTCATAACTCTCTAGTAAAAATTCTGAATTATGAAAACCTTGTTCTATAAAAACTAGATTCACCTATCTTTCTTTTAACACCTAATTTGAAAATTTTAAAGTATGTTTGCCTTCTGAAACATATATTTAAATTGATTCTATCAATTCTGCAAAACAAAGGTACAGCTTTCCAATAGATTGATACAGCTTTCCAATAGATTGATACAACTTTCCAATGACACATCTTTTTAGTGAATTGGAGCATGCTTGGTCACTCAAACAAATCAGGAATTGCACCATTCAAATTCTGCCATAATTGATAACTTTGTTGAGTTTTGCCTATTCAAGTTTCATCCTCTTGAAAATTTGATTTCTGCTAAATTCTTCTTCAATTGAGCTTTATATTAGTCCTTTGAAATTCTTGTATTGTTAATCCTAAAATTATTGTATGTCTAAAATTTATTATGTAATGCTTTGTTTGCATTTCCTTGTTTGATAAAGGCACACGCATATTTCCGTTGTTCCGCATGTGCTTCCGATATATGCCAATGTTATTGTTCATACTACCCTTTTGTACTCTGGTGTCTTATGGGATAATGTAAGCCTTTGCCAGAAATGGTAAAGGGAGTTATGCTTAGAGCTTGCGATTGCTCTACCAGCCCCATTGACTTCACTCAAACGTGGGAGACTTATGCTTGGTGGTCATCCAGAAATAGATGAATCACATTATGTACGTGGTCCCACAGCATCCTCTATATTTTTTATATGATATCCAAAGCTTTGCTTAAGATTTATATTTATGCTTTAGATAAAAATAGAATGCATGATACATAAAAAATGACATACAAGCTTGTGTTTATTATTCGGTTCACTTGTTATACTTTGAAGTGTTTCATATATCATTGTTATGCTCCCAAACACTCTTACGCCTTTGATATGCACCTAAATGCTTCATGTGTCATTTGATACATGCCAAAATGCTTCTTTTGCCAATGAAATGCTCCAATTTCCTTTCTCCTATTGTTGTGTCTAATGCCTATTTTTGAATGAGGTAACCCTTTGTGATATTTTTTATATCAAATCAGATGAGTCCAAATGAACACTTGTATATCTGCTTTTGTTAACTTGATACTAAGCCTGCTTGAACTTCTCCTATCGCCATGGATACATTAGTCACTTGTTAAGCTCTTTATGCTTGCCCCATTGCTATATAAATTTTTCAGGGTAGCTTGTCACGCACTGAAAAGCTAGAATTGGGTTGAAGCAGTGAAAGGCTAGAAGATTTTTGGGCTAATCTTTATTGGTTGATAGGTTTTTGTTGTATAGTATACTTTACCTCTGATGTAATGTTAAGGATATGTTGATACTTATGTGTTATAAAAGTTTAAAGGATCGCTCATATATATATTTCCTACGATTATGGATTTGTGTTGTGGTTGATGTTTAGTTGAGTTGCCTTAGGAATTTTTTGAATCTCTGAGTGAAGTGGAGTAAGATTTATGAAACGTACAGGTTTATGAATTGTGAATATTGATTTTGAAGGATTCATAGTATCCTCAAATTGTTAGATTAGATCATGGATTGAATTGACAATGAATTATAATATTATTGATTTTAGACAGGGTCACACCTCCTAAATGCAATAATTCGGGAGGCGTGACAGAGTTGGTATCAAAGCATGGTTTGAGGATCACTGAAATATTTGATATGTTGACATGCAAAATATATTGAGGTCTAGTGAAATATAGTGATTGGTAGAAATTTTCTTTGATTTCTTTTAGGAATCTAAGAGGACGAGGACATTTGGTTCTCCTACTTCATCTGGTTTTGATTAATTAAGTGAGATGAAAGGGGCGATCGGGGATATGGAAATTAAAGTGGCGCAGTAGAAGCATGGTCCACCTAATCCATTGGTAGTAGAAAAATGGATGATGCGAATGGAAAAGATATTTAATGTATAAAATTGTTCTGATAATCAAAAGATTTCTTTTACCGCCTTATATTGGAAGTAGAGGCTGATTATTAATGGAAACAATGAAAAGAATTTTTAGAGATCAGTGGCAAGAATGATAAGGATAAGTTTACCAATAAAAATATAATTGGAAATGAATCAGAATGTGATTACAAGAGGGTCAAGACATTTGGATTTGAAATGGAAAGTCACCATAAAAGACTCAATAATGTTGATGGCCTCAATCCAAGTGTAAACTGATCTCATTCAACAAATTAAAGAAAAGAACTACAAGATCCACATTTAATATACTTGAGGAATGAAGTTGAAAAGGGATTGAAGTTGAATTTTTAAATTTCAAGTGATGGCCTATTGAGATTTGGGGATAGAATATGTGTTCCAAATGACCCAGATATCAAGAACCAGATCTTGAACGAAGGTCATAATTCAAAGTACACCATACATCCTGGTAGCACGAAAATGTATAGAGATCTCCAAAGTCTTTTTTGGTGGAAAGGCATGAAGAAGGAGATTGCAATATATGTTTCAAGGTGTTTGACATGTCAGCAAATCAAAGCAGAACACCAAAGACATGGAGGTTTGTTACAGCCCTTAGATATTCCTGAATGGAAATGGGAATGCATTACTATGGACTTTGTTGCAGGACTACCTAGAACCTCTAGAAAGCATGATGCTATTTGGGTCATTGTTGATAGGTTAACCAAGTCTGCACATTTCTTACCAATCAATATGACTTATTCTCTTGATAGGCTTGCAGATTTGTATGTTGATGAAATAATAAGACTTCATGGTGTCCTGAAGGAGATCATCTCGGATAGAGACTTCAGATTTCTTTCTAGATTGTGGAGGAGATTACAAGATTCTATGGGCACCAAAGTAAAGTTTAGCACTGCTTATCACCCTCAAACTGATGGTCAATATGAAAGAACAATTCAAGTACTTGAGGATTTGCTAAGAGCCTATGTTATGGATTGGAGAGGTTAATGGGATAAAGATATTTCTCTTATTGAGTTCACTTACAATAATAGTTACCATTCGAGCATTCAGATGGCTCATTATGAAGCATTATATGGGCGAAAGTGCAGAACGCCTATATGTTGGGAGGAAGTTGGTGATAGAAAGTTGTTAGCACCAGATAAAGTATAAGAGACTACTGAAAAGATTCAGGTTATCATAAAAAGGCTAAAGGCTGCTCAGAGTCGGCAAAAGAGCTATGTTGATAACAGAAGACGAGATATCAAGTTCCAAGTAGGGGATTTTGTATTCCTAAAGGTCTCCCCTTCCAAAGGCGTTGTAAGATTTGGAAAGAAAGGAAAGTTAAACCCAAGGTTCATTAGACCTTTTGAGATCCTTAAAAGAATTGGCTCTGTCGCATACAAGATTGCCTTGCCACCATCGATGTGTCATATCCATGATATATTTCATATGTCAATGCTCAGAAAATATATACCTGATCCCTCTCATGTTATTGAGTATGAGCCGATTGTGATTGAGAAAGACTTGTCTTACAAGGAAGAGCCCATTCAGATTATTGATAAAAAATAGATCTTAAGAAATAGAATCATTACTCTGGTTAATGTAATTTGGAAGCATAATCCTACAAATGAAATGACTTGGGAGAAAGAAAGTTTACCCTCATCTTTTTGCCGAAAGAGGTATGACAAATTTAGAGGACTAAATTTTCTTTTAAGGAGGGGAGGGTGTAACATCCCTCATTTTTTTGAAAAATTTATTAGGATTTATTTGTAAATATGATGTTTTTTTTAAATAATTATTTAGCACTAAATATTTTTTTAAATATTAAAAATATTATGAGGAACCAACATGTGAATCTCATTAATTGAAGGTGATTTGTGAAAGATTCATACTAAAAAATAAAATAAAATAAAATAAAATGAAGGACATGTGTCATTAGCAAGGATGAGCCACTTACATTTATTCTAAAGATGACACCTAAACCTCCATGCATACTTGCCACCTCACTATTTTAACATGAGTCAAACCTAAGTAATTTAAGGCACAATTGAGGGAAACTTTACAGCTAACATAACTTGAGAAGAGAAGAAGGAATTGAAGGAGAAGGGAAAGAGAAAGAATTGAAGAAGAAGAAGTTTTATCTTGGCTTAAGGCTTTGCATCAAATCCCCCACATTTGGAAATCAAAACTTTTTAAGGCAAGTGTTCTAACCCATCTTAGAGATAAATTTTGATCCTTGTTTTCACCTTATTTTTGAGAAAATTGGAAGATTGTGACTACATGTAAGATATCTATGCCCCTTATACATCAAATGTTGAATCTGGAATTTTTTTTCAGATTTTAACCTTTTAGTACTCGTGTAGCCATAACTTCTTGCATCAAATTCAGATTAAGGAAAAAACCTCTTTTATACAAAAGGAGACTTATAGAGCTTTCATTGATATAAAAATTGAAAGATTTGGAGTAAATTTATCTATCCAAACATATGAATGAAAAGACCTCATGTATTCGGTAAAACAGATACTATAGCTTCTGACCTTCTGTTACTAAATTACTAATAACTCTCTAGAGAAAAATCTAAATTATGCAAAACTTAGTTCTTTGGAAACTAGATTTGCATATCTTTCTTCTGACACCTAACTTAGAAATTTTGAAATATTTTTTCCTTCTGAAACATCTGTTTAAATTGATTCTATTAATTCTACAAAACAGAGATGATAAATTCTAACCTTTTATTACTAAATTACTCATAACTCTCTAGTGAAAATTCTGAATTTGCAAAACTTAGTTCTTTGGAAAATAAATTCGCATATCTTTCTTTTGACACCAAATTTGGAAATTTTGAAGTATGTTTGCCTTTTGAAACATCTGTTTAAATTGATTCTATTAATTCTGCAAAACAGAGATGATCAATTCTGACCTTCTGTTACTAAATTGCTCATAACTTTCTAGTAAAAATTCTGAATTATGAAAACCATGTTCTTTGAAAACTAGATTCACATATCTTTCTTTTGACACCTAATTTGGAAATTTTGAAGTATGTTTGCCTTCTGAAACATAGGTTTAAATTGATTCTATCAATTCTGCAAAACAAAGATATAGCTTTCCAGTAGATTGATACAGCTTTCCAATGACACATCTTTTTAGTGAATTGGAGCATGCTTGGTCACTCAAACAAATCAGGAAATGCATCATTCAAATTCTGCCATAATTGAAAACTTTGTTGAGTTTTGCCTATTCAAGTTTTATCCTCTTGGAAATTTGATTTCTGCTAAATTCTTCTTCAATTGAGCTTTATATTAGTCCTTTGAAATTCTTGTATTGTTAATCCTAAAATTATTGTATGTCTAAAATTTATTATATAATGCTTTGTTTGCATTTCCTTGTTTGATAAAGGCACACGCATATTTCCGTTGTTCCGCATGTGCTTCCGATATATGCCAATGTTATTGTTCATACTACCCTTTTGTACTCTGGTGTCTTATGGGATAATGTGAACCTTTGCCAGAAATGGTAAAGAGAGTTATGCTTAGAGCCTGCGATTGCTCTACCAGCCCCATTGACTTCACTCAAACGTGGGAGACTTATGCTTGGTGGTCATCCAGAAATAGATGAATCACATTATGTATTTTGTCCCACAGCATCCTCTATATTTTTTATATGATATCCAAAGCTTTGCTAAAGAGTTTATATTTATGCTTTAGATAAAAATAGAATGCATGCTACATCAAAAATAGCATACAAGCTTGTGTTTATTATTCGGTTCACTTGTTATACTTTGAAGTGTTTCATATATCATTGTTATGCTCCCAAACACTCTTACGCCTTTGATATGCACCTAAATGTTTTATGTGTCATTTGATACATGCCTAAATGCTTCTTTTGCCAATGAAATGCTCCAATTTCCTTTCTCCTATTGTTGTATCTAACGCCTATTTTTGAATGAGGTAACCATTTGTGATATTTTTTATATCAAATGAGATGATTCCAAATGAACACTTGTATTTCAGCTTTTGTTATCTTGATACTAAGCCTGCTTGAACTTCTCCTATCGCCATGGATACATTAGTCACTTGTTGAGCTCTTTATGCTTACCCCGTTGCTATATAAATTTTTCAGGGTAGCTTGTCACGCACTGAAAAGCTAGAATTAGGTTGAAGTAGTGAAAGGCTAGAAGAGTTTTGGGCTAATCTTTATTGGTTGATAGGTTTTTATTGTATAGTATACCTTACCTCTGATGTAATGTTAAGGATATGTTGATACTTATGTGTTGTAAAAGTTTAAAGGATCGCTCATGTATATATTTCCTACGATTATGGATTTGTGTTGTGGTTGATGTTTAGTTGAGTTGACTTTGGAATTTTATGAATCTCTGAATAAAGTGGAGTAAGATTTATGAAACGTACAGGTTTATGAATTGTGAATATTGATTTTGAATGATTCTTAGTATCCTCAAATTGTTAGATTAGATCCTGGATTGAATTGACAATGAATTATAATATTATTGATTTTAGACAGGGTCACACCTCCTGAATGCAATAATTTGAGAGGCGTGACAGAGTTGGTATCAGAGCATGGTTTGAGGATCACTGAAATATTTGATATGTTGACATGCAAAATATATTGAGGTCTAGTGAAATATAGTGATTTGTAGAAATTTTCTTTAATGTCTTTTAGGAATCTAGGAGGACGAGGACATTTGGTTCTCCTACTTCATCTGGTTTTGATTAATTAAATGAGATGAAAGGGGTGATCGGGGATATTGAATCAGAGTGGCGTAGTAGAAGTATGGTCCACCTAATCCATTGGTAGTAGAAAAATGGATGATGCGAATGAAAAAGATATTTGATGTACGAAATTGTTCTGATAATCAAAAGATTTTTTTTGCCGCCTTATATTGGAAGTAGAGACTAATTATTAATGGAAACAATGAAAAGAATTTTTAGAGATTAGTGGCAAGAATGATAAGGATAAGTTTACCAATAAAAATATAATTGGAAATGAATCAGAATGTGATTACAAGAGGGTCAAGACATTTGGATTTGAAATGGAAAGTCACCATAAAAGAGTCAATAATGTTGATGGCCTCTATCCAGGTGCAAACTGATCTCATTCAACAAATTAAAGAGGGACAACTACAAGATCCACATTTAATATACTTGAGGAATGAAGTTGAAAAGGGATTGAAGTTGAATTTTTAAATTTCAGGTGATGGCCTATTGAGATTTGGGGATAGATTATGTATTCCAAATGACCGAGATATCAAGAACCAGATCATGAACGAATGTCATAATTCAAAGTACACCATACATCCTGGTAGCACGAAAATGTATAGAGATCTCCAAAGTCATTATTGGTGGAAAGGCACGAAGAAGGAGATTGCAATATATGTTTCAAGGTGTTTGACATGTCAGCAAACCAAAACAGAACACTAAAGACCTGGAGGTTTGTTACAACCCTTAGATATTCCTGAATGGAAATAGGAATGCATTACTATGGACTTTTTTTTAGGACTACCTAGAACCTCTAGAAAGCATGATGCTATTTGGGTCATTGTTGATACGTTAACCAAGTCAGCACTTTTCTTGCCAATCAATATGACTTATTCTTTTGATAGGCTTGTAGATTTGTATGTTGATGAAATAGTAAGACTTCATGGTATCCTGAAGGAGATCATCTCGGATAGAGACTTCAGATTTCTTTCTAGATTGTGGAGGAGATTACATGATTCTATGGGCACCAAAGTAAAGTTTAGCACTGCCTATCACCCTCAAACTGATGGTCAATCTGAAAGAACAATTCAAGTACTTAAGGATTTGCTAAGAGCCTATGTTATGGATTAGAGAGGTGAATGGGATAAAGATATTTCTCTTATTGAGTTCACTTACAATAATAGTTACCATTCGAGCATTCAGATGGCTCTTTATGAAGCATTGTATAGGCGAAAGTGCAGAACGCCTATATGTTGGGAGGAAGTTGGTGATAGAAAGTTGTTAGCACCATATAAAGTACAAGAGACTACTGAAAAGATTCAGGTTATCATAAAAAGGCTAAAGGCTGCTCAGAGTCGGCAAAAGAGCTATGCTGATAACAGAAGATGAGATATCAAGTTCGAAGTAGGGGATTTAGTATTCCTAAATGTCTCCCCTTCCAAAAGCGTTGTCAGATTTGGAAAGAAAGGAAAGTTAAACCCAAGGTTCATTGGACCTTTTGAGATCCTTAAAAGAATTGGCTCTGTCGCATACAAGATTGCCTTGCCACCATCGATGTGTCATATCCATGATATATTTCATATGTCAATTCTCAGAAAGTATATACCTGATCCCTCTCATGTTATTGAGTATGAGCCGATTATGATTGAGAAAGACTTATCTTATAAGGAAGAGCCCATTCAGATTATTGATAAAAAAGAGATCTTAAGAAATAGAATCATTACTCTGGTTAAAGTAATTTGGAAGCATAATCCTACAAATGAAACGACCTAGGAGCTAGAGGAAGAAATGAAGAAAGCTTACCCTCATCTTTTTGCCGAAAGAGGTATGACAAATTTAGAAGACTAAATTTTCTTTTAAGGAGGGGAGAGTGTAACGTCCCTCATTTTTTTGAAAATTTATAAGGATTTATTTGTAAATATGAGGATTTTTTTAAATAATTCTTTAGCACTAAATATTTTTTTAATATTGAAAATATTATGAGGAACCAAAATGTGAATCTCATTAATTGAAGGTGGTTTGTGAAAGATTCACACTAAAAAAAATAAAATAAAATAAAATGGAGGACATGTGTCATTAGCAAGGATGAGCCACTTACATTTATTCTAAAGATGACACCTAAACCTCCATGCATGCTTGCCACCTCACTATTTTAACATGAGTCAAACCTAAGTAATTTAAGGCACAATTGAGGGAAACTTTACAGCCAACGTAACTTGAGAAGAGGAGAAGGAATTGAAGGAGAAGAGAAAGAGAAAGAATTGAAGAAGAAGAAGTTTTATCTTGGCTTAAGGCTTTGCATCAAATCCCCCACATTTGGAAATCAAAACTTTTTAAGGCAAGTGTTCTAACCAATCTTCTAACGTGTTCACTCCGGACCAACGTATGATTCCTCCTACTTCATTCAATTTGCCTCTCCTTGATCGAAATTAGTCCTACGTCACTCAAAACGTAGATTAAAACATAATATTATTAATTGGTTTCATTTTCAAAATCCAAGATCCAACATAGCACACCAGTCTGTTTAGTTATCTCGATGTCCCTCTCGAGTAACCTATGATAGGAATTATTTAGGATCTATGTTTAAAGGTGAATCAGTCTTATTATCGTGATCTCATCACGATCTGATTTTTATTGCATAGATCTATGGACATTATAATATATTCAAGTAATAAGTAATATAAAGTGATAAAATGCCAAATAATAATAACAAGCAAAAAGACTACGTGTCAAGTCACATATGTCATCACTCAAGTGATTGGCTTCCAGGACACCTATGATTAGTAGTACCACCACCTGATATAGTCTGGGAGATTGTGTTTAGGTGATACCACTGCTAGACCCTGCTATAGGTCACTAAATTGGCCAAACAACAGGCCCAATTTAGCCCTGATTCAAGCCCAATTGGCTCATGATCAAGTTAGTATGATTATACCCAAAACCAACTCAATTAGACCTAACTAACTCGATCTAGACATACACGATTACAAGCATGAATCTTATGTTGTCCAATATGCCATTAGTTCGTCCGACTCTTCATCCAATCCTTCGGCGCATCATCTGTTAGGATCAAGAGCACTAAGAGGGGGGGGGGTGAATTAGTACAGCGGAAAACTTTCAACGATTAAAAAGGTGTTCGTACGATAAAAGCGATTTCGGTAGAAAAGCTGATTCGTAAATCTCTTTAACTTGTAATCAAGTGAGATGTAGTTAAAGGAAATATATGAAGGCAGTTTGCAGTTATGATGAAAGTTAAAATGTAAGCGCAAACTGAAATATGATGTTCGTACGATAAAACTGATTTACGTCTAAACGCTGATTCGGAAAATACTGAACTTTAAAACACGATCGTAAATGTGCAGAAGGTAGTAAGCTATTGAGGAGGTTTGCAGTAAGGATAAGATGCACAAAGTAAATGCAAATCGAGATTTAGAGTGGTTCGGTCAATCTTGACCTACATCCACTTTTGGCTTCCTCCACTGACGAGGTCACCGACGTTTACTAGAGGCCTTCCTTCAATAGGCGAAGGCCAACTACCCTTTTACAGTTTCACTCCTTTTGACGGGCTTAGGAGACGACCCTTACAGAATTTTCTCTCCTCTCTTTAAAGATCAGAACTTGGAAGAAAAGAGGGAGAAGAACTTTTGGCCTTTACAACAATTTTGAGCTCTAAAAATCATATAATAAGATCAGGATTTCGGTGTGTTTTTTGTGCTCTTTCAGTGCTGAAAGGGTGGGGTATTTATAGGCCCCAACCCAGTTTGAATTTCGAGCTCAAAACTGTCAATTCCCGAAATTTCGGGATCTGGCGGTTACACCTCCTGACTGAGGCGGTTGCACCGCTTGGCAGAGCTCGAAGACTGAGCCTCTAAGCGGTGCCACCTCCTGTCAGGGGCGGTTGCACCTCCTGCCAGAGCTCGAAGACCGAGCTCAGGTGGTGCCACCGCCTATCTGAGGCGGTTGCACCTCCTGCCAGAGCTCAAAGACCGAGCTCAGGCGGTGCCACCTCCTGGCTGGGGCGGTTCAACCGCTTGGCAGAAATCAGGGTCCGAATGGGTTGATCCATTCGGCCCAATTTAGGTTTTTCAGGGGCCCAATTGCCCCAAGATTAAGTTAATGGGATCACCTCCCATTTCCAACTTAATCATTGTGCTAACTACGATATTTCCTAAGACATTTACTGCAACTTGCTCCGGTGCGTCAATCGCTTCTTCCGGCGAGCTTCCAGCGAACTTCCGTCGATCATCCGATAAACCCTCGGTGATGCTCCTACGGACTTCCGGCAAACTCCTGGACTTGCGACGATCCACTTGGCGAGTTCCAACGAGCTTCTTTGGCAAGCTCATGGACTTCTCGGATTTGTTCCCGCAGAACCTCCGACGACTGTCTGAACTTCCGTCGAACTCTCCAACTCCCAACGTGATCATTATCTTGATTCCAGCGTAACTCCTGCTACATATCTTACTTTCATCGTAGTTAATCTTGCACACTTATCTCAACATATAGATTAGATAACAAATGATAATTGACTTCATCATCAAAATCCGAGATTCAACATCGTCCTCTCTTTCGGCGTATTGCTCAATCGGCATGTTAACTCCCACAAATTCCGATCTCTTTAGGGCAATGTCTTATCCTTTGACTCGATGCCTGAACTCATTGTTAGGATCAAGAGCACTAAGAGGGGGGGTGAATTAGTACAGCGGAAAACTTTCATCGGTTAAAACAACTTTCGTACGATGAAATATGATTTCGATGAAAACCGTTTCGGAAAGATCTTTTAAGTTGAGAGCAAGCGGAAGTTTAGTTGATGTAAAGCAATGAAGGTAGTTTGCAGTTAAGATAAAGAGCAAAAAATAAATGCAAACCGAGATTTAGAGTGGTTCAGTCAATCTTGACCTACATCCAATTTTGGCTTCCTCCTCCGACGAGGTCACTGACGTCCACTAGAGGCCTTCCTTCAATAGGCGAAGGCCAACCACCCTTTTACAGATTTTCTCCTTTTGATGGGCTTAGGAGACAACTCTTACAAGTTTTCACTCCTCTCTTGAATGATCAACACTTAGAAAGAAAGAGGGAGAAGAACTCTAGCTTTTACAACACTTTTAAGCTCTCAAATACTAAAAATTAAAGCAAGCTTTTGGTTCCCTTTTGTGTAGGAAATGGTGGGGTTTATATAGGCTCCAGCGAACTCCCGGCAAGCTCCTAGACTTCTCAGATTGTTCCCGCAGAATTTCCGATGAATGTTCGGACTTCCGACGAACTCTCGAACTCCCAACGTGATCTTGGTCTTGACTCCGACTCAATACCTGCTGCATGTCTTACTGTCATTGTAGTTAATCCTGCACACTTATCTCAATATATAGATTAGATAAACAAATGACAATTGACTTCATCATCAAAATTCGAGATTTAACACTCAGCACGAAGTCCTTCCGACCCGACGTCCAATCTTCTAACATGTTCTACTCTGGCCCAACGTTTAATTCTTCTTACTTTAATCAAATTATCTTTCGTTGATCGAGGTTAGTCCTGCATCACTCAAACACATATTAGATCATAATTTCATTAATTAATTTTATCATCAAAATTCAAGATTTAACAAGTAGTATAGCCTATTGCCTAAGTTGTCAGGTAATAGTACTACCCAACATAGGCGGTAGTACCGCCAGTACCTCAAAAACCCAATGATTTAAATTTTTAGTTTTATTTTTGAAGTCATTTGAGGTCTATACATGCCTTACTCATGCTTGCTTGATGAAGCAATGAAAAGCTTATGATTTTAAAATGTTGTAAACTCTTAAAAAATGTTGAGTCTCTTCCTTCTTAAGTTTAGAAGTTATTCTAAATGAGGCGTAAGGTTTTTTGTAAAAGAGTATAATAGTTTTCTATTAGTGAAAAGGAAAAAGAGTTATAATAAGGGTAGTTGATCTTCATCCATTAAAAGAAGATCAGTAGTGAAAACCGATGGCATCGAAGGAAGAAAAATCAGAAGTGGACGTAGGTCTAGATGACCGAACCATTATAAATTTGGGTTGTATTTCTCTTTATGATTTTCATTGCTATTACTAACTGATTTTGTTGCTCGCTACTTTTACTTACATTCTAAGTTAAACGCATTTTCAATACGGGTTTTATCGATCAAAATTTTTAAATTAAAATATTATTTCAAAAGTACTAATTTATCCCCCCCTTATTATCTTTACAATCCTAAAACGTGCTAAAAGGATCGAAAATCGTATCAAAAGATTGGATGTCATGACGAAATCAATATGATAAAAGATTGAATAATATACTAAAAAATATGATGATGGGCTAGATATTTGGAGAAGGGATGACGAAAGAATTATCAATGTTGAAAGTTTTGAAGATATGTCAAATGATTAATGAGTTAAGATCTTGATTAACATAACCTTAGGCTAATTTGAGTTTATATTAGGTTGAAACAAAACTCATTTATTATAAAGATTATTCATTGTCAAAATTAGATATTGTCGCTTTTTTGTCTCTCATCTCACCCTCTAGTTTCTGCGTTCAAAAAGGGACTAGAACCAATTCATTGATAGAAAATGGACTGATTCGATTTTATAAAAAATCATTAGATTTGTTTAAAGTAACTTAATTTATTAAAAAAATATATGTAATTTTGATAAAAAATGATTAGAAGGATTTTTTTATAAATTATCCTAATCTTAAAATCTATATAATATAGGATACAAAAATTGATGAAGATTTTAGCAGATATAAATTGATCACGATGTAATTTTATTAAGTAATAAACATTTTGATTTAATAATAAAAATAATATAAATCTATTTAAAAATATTATAATTAGTTTTGGTAATCATTCGACCGATTAAAGTTGGGCTCTCCATAAATAATATAAAAAAAGTATATTTGATCCGGTAAAATACAAAAAAGATTTGAGGTGTTTTCTAAAAATCGTCAGTAAATAAGTAACTCGAAAACTTAATTTTTCAGGTATTATAACACTCAATATCTTTAGATGGACATATATATGTATATATATATATATATGTATATATATATATATATGTATATATGTATGTATATATATATATACATATATATATATATATACATACATATACATATATATATATATATACATACATACATACATATACATATATATACATATATATATATATATATATATATATATATATATACATATATATATATATATTATCATATTGAAAAAAAATGCATATAATTATAGGGGTAAATATGTCTAAAGGTTCCAATGATCAGAAGGCATAGAAAAGAAAGCGCACATATAAAGTAAAGCAAAACACAAACTCTCTTCCTCTTCCCAACAAAACGACTTCGCATCGAATTCATCACCAACTCTGATCTCTCCATCCCGTCCGACGTAGGCGGCGAAAGCGGATGGCTGACGGCCGCGGCAGCGGTGCTGCCTCCTCCTCCTCCTCCTCCTCTGATGCTGCCACCGGCCGTCAAGGTAACCCCACCCCTCCGACCCCCTTGGACGGCGCCTTCCTCCTCCAACTCCTCCAAAAGCCTCCTCAACCCGCCCCACCTTCCGCCTCCCCCTTCTCCCTTCCCCGCCACCACATCGACCCCGCCGTCGCCGCCGTCGGTCCCAGCCACCCTTTCTTTCCCCATGACATCCGCTCTCCTCCTCCGCCGCCGGGGCACTTCCCGGAGCCCCTCGTCTTCCCCTCCCCTCCCTTCTCCTTGCCTCAAGGCCTTCCACCGGGTCTATTTCCCCCGTCGGGCTTCGTTCCTCTCGTCGGCCGCGATGTCGTGCCCTCCGGTGGTTCAGAGAAGCACCCCTTCTTTCCTCTCGACCACCAAAGACTAGGGTTTTCAGCTGGCGGCGTCCATCTTTTTGCTGCGTCTCCTCCAAGGAGCGATTTTGTTCAAAATCTTGGTCGCCCGTTGAATGATAGGGTTCTTGTGGATCAGATGGTGCCAGGCAGGAAGGTTTTGGGCCCTCGGGGTGGGGAAGATCGGAGTTCTTCGAGACCTCCACCGGGGTTCCAGAAGTTGCAGGATGGCGGTGCAGTTGAGGTTGATAGGAGATCAGGGAGTTGGAGTAGTGATGGCAGATTGATTCAGCAGAAAACGCAATCAAGTTGGTCTACTCAGAGGAACCACCAGTTCCATCGCGAGCGAGATAGGAATTCAGTGTTTCAGAGGTCAACGATGAAGGCAGGGCAGCGGAGGCCACTGGATCACACACGCCAAGAGCAGGGATGTGAACGTGAGAGGAGGGATGGGAATCATAATCTGGGGATGGTAGCCAGAAGTCAGAAGGAAGAGGACCATGCGTCTCATTCTTCCATGACAGATGCTCTGCCGAGAAGAGCGTCTGGGGATTCTCTAGGTAAACATGACAATTCTCCTGATGAAAATAAGCGTAGGAGTTGGATGTTTGATTCTGCTTTACATGGCAAGACTTCTTGTTTTGTCGGAGATAAGGATACTGAGGAATCTGATCAAGATTCAGAGTATGAGGTCCTTGAAGAAGAAAACAAAGTAAGCATGCAAAAGCTGGAGATCAAAGGCCAGGGTGCAATTGTTGATTTTTCCTCCAAAAGCAAATCTTCAGGTGAAGAAGATGAGTTATGCAAGTCAGAGAAGAATTCAGTAATGTTGAGGCTTGATTCTGAAGTCCAAAATATAGTGACACATACAAGCAGCTCTCGGGCTAAGGTAAATCATACTGCTAAACTGGAAGCAGTTTACTCTGGCTATTATTTATTATATGTGAGATTTGACATACAAGCAGTTGGTCTAAGAATTAATTGTAATTTAAAATTGGAATCAATTAATTGTGGCTGTTAAGTTATTAAATGTGGAATTTATGGAAGTCCCTTTCCTCAAGTATTGCTTGGATTTTCTCTAAGTAGCCATCAATGCAAAGGATAATTATCATTTCTTTTAACTTTAATATAATGTGATCATGAATTATGATAGAGATTTCACGAAAAATATTATCAGAAGTTTGAAATTTTTATGATTCTCATATTAGTTTTGTGTCATGTAATTTGAGACTCTTTCTTTTCTTGCATCCTACTTCAGTCTTTCATCTTCCTATGTATATACAACCGATCCATAAGACATTGTTCTACTGATTATTGGAATACATTTGTTTTATCTTTTTCTCCCTTCAAACGCAAAATTTAGGATGAGTCTATAGCTAAAGCCTGAGCTTTATAAGTTTTGACTTGGTGTGATTCCTTGTGCAAGGAATTTTTTTAATTTGTCTCGGAGTTATTAAATGCTGAAAGAATTTAGAGTAAAAATAGGAAAAATAAATGTTTATTTTGTTAATCTTTTATGTTAATAAAAATTTTATTATTTGAATAAAATTTAGGCTCTGGTGTTAGAATAGATGTCAACCTAGCAATCGATATGTGTATCTGCATTGAATGTTTATTAACTCATATGATGTATGTGATTCTTGTTGAATTTAATTCCAAATATGCTGGTTTATTAACGTCTCTTTTTGTCATGCAATGGTCATTACTAAATATTGTTCAACTCAAGCTTTATAGGTATTTAATGTAGCCATGGTAGTTGTTTCATGATAAATGTTGTGTTGTACACTTTCACTTCACAATGTGGTGGGAGATTTAATTTAATTTTATATATTCTATTTTCTGATTCCAGCCTTTCTAATTTCTAATGCTTATAATTTTCTTCTTGCATTTTAGATTATTGAAGTTCTGTTAGAATTTGTTGCTTGGGATGTTTGCAAATTATGTTGTTTGATTCATACATTAAATTTATCAAATTAACTTTTCCAGCTTCCATATCAAGATAATAAAAAGCTTGAATAATCATCATATCATAGTACATATCCATTGATAGTAAGCATAGTAAATGAGGTCATCTAGGTAATCAACATATCTTCACGTTATTGATTCCAGATCCCATATTACAGATGCAATGCGTGAGTGAAGTCTTATACTCGTTTTGTCCTCCACAAATTGAGATTTGATTTGGCATAGAGGTAAAACTGATATGTGGAAGCTCATCCATTGGGTGTCACCTTTTGGACATTCTCTCATGTAGTCTGTGTTGCACGTGATTGCGGTGGACAGAGACTAGAACAATAAGTTTAAGCTCTAGTATGGGAACATATATTTGCTGCTATGATTGGTAACAACCTTGTTTACAAGGTCAATATGGATAAGATGATAAATCTCCATGTGCTTTCCAATATTAGATTTTGTTCTGGAGATTTGACATGTGGAAGCATAATGTGGTATGATGATATAAGTGCATGGACTTGGCTATGATCATATCAATATAGGGATCATGGCCAGATTTTATATCATCTTTAGGTTCAATATCATTCTTGATGGGAAGCTAAAGATGTGAAAACATTTCTACTAGTACTTTCTTTGAGTTGTCATCCATATTTTCCTTAAGACACTTTCTTATTCCATGCCCTTGTGATGGATCTTGTTTTTTTAATTCTCTGTTATTTGGTCTCTGATAGTTGCATGAAGGTTACTCCTCGACCAAGATTTATGCAGTTTATTTTACAAATAGAGATTTGTTCCTAGATCCAATACCCATAGCTAGTTTGATCTTTTCAATTTTCCAACATCACCATCATCAGATGCCATGAAATTATTGTTGTATGTTCCACCATTATTCACTATAATTCTTGTCATCAGAATCATTGTGCTTGAAGCATGGCATATGAGTGTGATCTAGTGATTTAAAAAACGCTAGGCGCTTAAAAGGCCAAGGTCCCAAAACGCCCGAGGCGCTAGGCGCTCGCCCGAACAAAGCAAGGCGCTCTAAAATATTAAAATATAATAAATATATTTTATTATTATAAAAATATTAAAAATATATATTTTAATAGTTTAAAATATTCTTTATTTGTTAATAGCAGTAGAGAATAGTAGTGTGTGAGAAGGAGATCGAGGTGAGAAGCTGAGTCATGGTGAGACCTGAGTCGCGAACAAGAGGCTACTGTTTTAGAGTAGCGGTAGTAGAGAGCAACAGCAGTGGGCGGTAGTGGAGAGTAGCGACAGTGGTAGTGGGCGACAGCGGAGAGCAACGACAACAACAACGAAGAGAGGTAGCGGCAGCGGAGAGTAGCGGCAATAACAGCGACAACGGCAGCGGCAGTAGCAGCAGTGGCAGAGAGAGGCAGTGGTAGCAGAGAGAGGCAACGATAGTAGAGAGAGGCAGCGGAATCGGGTGTAGGGTTAGGGGAAGTTGCGAGGGGGGGAAGGCTAATATGCATGCATTAGTTGGTTCAATCAAACCAACTAATTGGGCGCTCGTTGCCTCTCTTCGTTGTCGCTGCTGCGGTTGGTCACCTAGTTTAAACCAAGCACTTGCCCTGAAGTGCTCGGCACTTGGGCTCGGGCGAGCGCCTCTTTGAAGCGCATCGCCTGACCATTAAACGAGGTGCTCAGGCCTCGCCTTACCTCGCTCGAGCGCCTTTTTAAATCACTGGTGTGATCAATTATGGATTAAAATCTTGGTCCAATTGGTAGTGTGTAATGTAATGTAGAGAGAGAAAGAGAGCAAGTAGAGGAGGTGGAGCAATCAATGGCAATAGGGAGGAGGTAGCAATGTAGCAACTTGGACGAGTAGCAGATGGAGAAGAATTGATGATGGAAGAGGAGAAGTGAAAGAAGAAAATAAAGGTGCAATAAGTATCTGTATTGTGTGGTAAGCTTACCACCCAGTATTATTCGATAATAGGCCCAATGCAATAAATTTGCAGGTGGTAAGCTTGGTTCTGAATTAGATTGGATTATATGTTGGACAGACAGCGCTACCTTTTTGGGTAGGGTGATCGACATCAGGTAACATTGGCTTGACTCTCTCGAATCACTCTTTTAGTTCACCAATTCTTGAGCTTGTTGGGAATCAGGGTTATATGGTAGGTTGGCACAACGACTCATATATAGTTGAGTGTGAGGTAGTTGATAATGGCATTGTAAGTTGAGGAGATGTCAACCACTAGAAATTTGGTTTTCACTATCTTTGAGCAACTGTTGGACCTAAAAGTTACATAAAGGTCCGAAGTTCCTAGTGGTAATTATAAAAAAATTAGAGAAATCATATAGAAGTAAACAAGATCACAAGTTTAAGGAACTAATCAAGGTGGTGAAAATTTTATTTGTACATTTTTTGAATAATAATAATAATACGTAAAACACTTTTCATAGCATTGGTAAACCAATATCAACACGAATTGATCGATTTGAGCTAATCCCACTAGCAATGCTTGAAAATCAAGTGTACTTGTCGTAGTTTTGCATATTCTATTCTGGACAATTGTTTTGTATTGAGATTGTTCATTTTTTGAAATCAAGAACTAAAAGATCAAGATGGACTACATTTTCTATAACAGAAACAATTCCTTTAAGACAAATTCATTGTTAGTTTTGTTGCTACTGGTGCAATATATTTGATGCTTACTCTAGATGAAAAAAAAACGTTAAGAACTCAAAACAATTAAATTTCATATAGTTACATTGCAAAATAAGTGTCCCATCTATGGGAAGTTTTAATTGAGTTATCTAATAAGCCGAATAAAATTTAAGGACATTTATAGATTACATTGAACTTGAGCTGTTCTCTAACATACCACTTTAGTCTTCTTTAGTATTCTACATTTCATACTCTAGCAAGTGGACCTTCCTAGATCCACTTGTAATGGATACATACTTACATTGCCATTTACTAGGTTTTTGCTAAATTCTACATTGAACCTTTTCTTATGTTGCTTGTTAGTATGTCTTACTTAAAATTTTAGCTTCTAAGGGAGTAAAGATGCTAATGCAACATGGGTTCCTTGATGTTCTTTTTAAAAAATAAACTCATATTAAGTGATTTTATCTGGAACTTCTACCAAATGAACTTGGTGATGTTATACTAGTGATTTAAAAATCGCTAGGTGCCAAGGTCCCAAAATGCATGAAGCAAGCTGCTTTGAAATATTAAAATATAAAAAATATATAATATAATTGATAAATATGATTATATAAATTAAAATATGATATTAAATTAAAAAGATCTAAAGTATGAAGTCACATTACCCATCTTCTAATAACAAAAATGTTAAAAGACTCAAAACAATAAAGTTTTGCATCAAATTCAATCATCGTCATAATCAACATCGTCACTCTCAAATATATCATCATCTTTCTGTTCATCTCATCTATTTTCATAAAAATATATTTTCTCCTGTTTGATAATGGCAGGAGATAAGCTTAAAGCTTTTACATTCATTTTTCCCTTCGTCATCTATCTTATACAAGTTTGTAATTCTCCAACACCTGAGGCTTTTGCCGCATCTTTCTATGTCAAGCTGTCATCTTCAAATACAAGTTCATCTTTAGTATCTTGCAAGTTTGCACTCATTTCTTCCACTAATCATTCATTTAAATCATCAATGTCTTATAATGAGATTGGATCAATGTTATTTCGTAAAGCATGACGAGTCTTTATTGCTTGATTATATTTTATATAAACAAAATCATATAATCATTTATGCTCTAACTAATTTAGTCTCTTTGTGTGAGTGAATCTGTCATGTCATACAATTCGAAAATATATTAATATATCTATCTAAAAAAGAATAGATTAATTGAAACAAAAATATTTTGTGATTCTTATATGCTCAAAGACACTCCAATTTCGCTCATAACCCGTAGTACTACATGTCAAACTAAGAATTTTGATAGCTAATTGTTGCAAGTTCAAGGTGGAATTTCCAAATAGACTCCATCATTCAGCTGTAAAATTTAGTTTATTATTAGCAATAACATATTATACATGATATTAATTATATTAATTTATTAATACCTAGGGATGTAGTTGTCCTAGATCGAACTGTCATTGGAATTCCAAAAAAACCGTCGGCATTTGTATATAAAGATAATTTACGTATAATTTTATCTTGCACCTCAAGGCTTGGAATCAATCTTGCATTGCACTGATATAACTCATTTACAACTTCTGCATCAAACCCAACGGTAGTCTTCTTATAAAAGAATTCTGGGTTCCAATTATATTCTGCTGCATGTAATGGACGACGAAGTTGACAATTACATCTTTCGTCAATGATTACAAATATTTTTTTATACTTTTCTTCATTTCAATCAAATAATTTTTGAATCGTCTCCTTTGTTTTATTCATAGCCCCATTACCTTTAATATATAAACTATAATTTCCAAAATGACGACATTAAGATGATATCATTGACCCTCTTGCCTTTCACTTCTTTACCCATTTGCTTGTCACCCATTTCTTTGAGGTAAACATGTTTCTCAGGCTATGTTTTTTATGATGCACACTTTATAATATCAAGAAGTAGCAAATTGGGTGACACAATATCTTACTAATTCCCTATTGCTTGTGAATTCTCTCATCATATTAAAAGCCTCAGTATGATTATAGAGAAATTCAACGATAAAAATTGTCCTTTCTAAAGTTTTCTTGATTTCAGGAATCTTTCCAATATCCTCCAATATTTAATCAATGTAATGTGTCGCACATGGAGTCAAATATAAGTGTTGCTTTTTTACTTCAAGTAATTTACCTAAGACAAAGAATAAGAAAATTGATAAGACTTAGGAGTCACATAGTTCTTCCATTTAAATGGAGATATAGTAATTAAAAGATTAGAAAATTCAAAAGATAAATCTTACCGGCTAACACATAGTTGTTTCTATTATCGGTTATAACTTAAACGACATTTTGTTCACCAATTTCTTCCATAAACTTGTTAAGTAAATCACATATCTTTTCTCTAGATTTCACAAAAGATTATGTATCTATTGACTTCACAAATATAGTTCTTAAAGAACAGGTTGCCATAAAATTAATTATACTCCTATGTCTCCTGTTGATTCAAGCATTTGATATAATAGAGCAATCATCCTTTACCCATGATTCTTTGTAGCCCTTTAATAAGTCGTTTGTATAATCCAACTCTTTTTTAAATAATAGAACTCGTTTGTATAATCTTCCATCATATCTTCTAATAGCTTTAATCATCTCTTTAAAACTATCGAAGCGACAAGTACTAAGGGGAAGGTCCTCCAGATAGAAGAAGCGAGCAATATGCTGAATTATTCTTCTCCTTACTTCCTTATCATAAGCATCATTTATATTTGTTTGTATTAATTTTACTCATGCTTGCCCTTGTTGCTTCTGTGATCCTTGATACATATATGTCCATTGGTCCCTTTTCACCCTTCTTAACAATCATGATTTCTTTTTTTTTCTGTCATATACTCTTTTTCCACTTGGATTGACACTTGCAGAATAATCTTCTTCTTCATCATCTCAAATATATTCAACATTATCCTTTAGTAAAATCTCATAAGATTCATTTTTTTATCTCTTTTTTTCAGTCATATAAGCTAGCAGCTCTTCTTTTACATCAGGTGGATACTTCTTACAAGCTGATGCATTCTTGAAATTTCCTATTAGATGCTACTTTGCACGAAAAATACCACCTCTATTAGTTTTATCACAAAAGATGCAAGTATTTCTATGCAGGATTCTTTCTTGAATTTTTTGAAGAATCTTCTGAATTGCTTTGTTTACTTTTCATTAATCCTAAAACCCTAATAATAATTTTAATTAAGTAGAGATTAGCAGTGTTAAAATCTAAATAGTATGTTATCAATCTAAATAGAGATTGTTTTGTACAATAGTTAACAATCTACTGTTAATAGTAGTTAGAGGGGGAGAAAAGTGTCACCGACGATGGAAAGTGGGGAAGGAGAGGGCAGTGGTGATGGAGAAAGTTTTGGATGATAGCGATAGATGAAGCTGCAGACAGCAGCGGTAGAGGAAGTTGCATATGACAACCGCGGCTATGGAGGAAGCTGCAGACGACAACAATGGCAACGGCGGAAGCTACGAATGGCGACGTCGTGGTCGAAGGAAGCTTTGAGGTGTACGTCGGTGGCGGAAGAAGCTGCAGCCCTCTCTCTTAATGGTGGAAGGAATTGCACACAGAAGCAACGGCGGCGGGAGGAAGTTGCGGATGAAAGCTAGGCCGTCGATGACATAGGAAGCCTCGATCCGCTATGTCTATAGTGAAGGCAGCAGCAGAAAGCATTGGTGGCGGAGGTAGAAGCTGCGCTACGGTTGATGGCTCGGGGTTGCACAGGGGTGGCTTTTGCGGGTAAGAAAGTGGCTAGTTGGTTCGATTGAACCAACTAGCCATTGTTGAATCAAACTAGACTTAAAAAGTCTGGTGCGGTTGCTTCATTCGAATCGGGTGCTCGCTCGAGGCACTCAGCGCTTGTGTTCAGGCGAGCGCCCAGGAGGCACCTCATTGAAGCGTGCCGCCTGGTTCACCCTTGAGGCGCTCGGGCCTCGGCTCGCCTTCCCCGAGCACCCATGCACCTATTTAAACTGCTGTGTTATACTTACAAAATTCTTATTGAAAAGCTATAGTTATTATATGGACAACTCATTGAAGTTTTTAAGCTGACAGAAACCCCTACATGGTTGTGTGAAATTTTGTTTCCCAGTTGGGCCTAACTGTGACAAAGGTTATACCATTCTTTTTTATTTCTTACTTTATTTTGAGTGTTTATGTGGTATTTCTATTTTTTTTGTTCAGGACTTCAGGTCAGACTCTTTCAGAGGGCATCATGTATCAACTCAACGCATGAGGATTCAAAGAAGGGCAATCCAATGCCACCATGACATAGAGGCATTGAATTCCAGCTTTATTACAATTTTTAAGTCCCTAGTACCTGCAGAGGAAGAAAAAGCTAAGCAGAAGGAACTAATACTGTCACTACAGAATTTGGTGACTAAAGAATGGCCAAATGCCAAGCTGCACCTTTATGGATCATGTGCCAACTCTTTTGGGGTCTCAAAAAGTGACATTGATGTCTGTCTTGCTATTGATGATCATGACTTGAGCAAATCCGATATCTTGTTGAAGTTGGCAGATATTTTACAGTCTGGTAACCTGCAAAATGTCCAGGTAACCTGCATAAAATCTCATATAATTTTTAAATGCACTGAGTGGTATTATTCAGTAATATAGGCCTATTTTTGGATTATGATAAATAGTTTTAAATTCTTGATCGGATATTAATTTCTTCTATAATTTTTTCATCTGATGAATCTTTTAGAAAATTGCATTTTACAACTAATGTTGTGTTTTTTGTTCAACAACATAGTTATCAAAAAGTACATGTTGAGCCTATCAGTTTGTATATGTATCAAAGATAAGGCTTTACCCAGATTATGTTTGGTTGTATATGTATCTTTTCATAAACATAACCATCACACTACCACCAGTTCTCTTCTCACACCTCCTATGCCTATTGAAAAATAAAGAAGAAAACAGAAGATTGTCTTGTTCATTTAAATATAGAATATTATCTTATTATTGATCAAATCTTTAACACAAACATATTATTAGAGGGCTTTCTCCTTTGCACTCTCTTTTATGAAGTTCTTATTTTATGCAAAATGGAAGCCTGCAAAGGAGGAAGCAACGATGTAGACTATAAAAGCAGAAGATACATTTATTATTCTGTGGTTGAAGGATTAAATTGCCTCTTGCATCCCAATTTTGACAAATAGATGGCATGTGTTGTTGGCATCCACCGTTAGAAAAAGCGCAAACATAAATGAAGCATTTCTTGTCTTCATCTTTCCTTGCCAAGTCTAAACGCAACTGCAAAATTATTAGTAAGAGAACCCTAAAGCAAAGAAGAGGCAGGTTTTAGAATCTATATCATCTGTTGGATTGGATTTGACAATCCCTGGTCAAAAGAGCTGGTTCGTCCTATTAGATAACTCAGCTCACCTTGTGCAGAGACTCAGGTTCAAGTCTTGGTGGTAGGCTGGCTTGTGATTTTTTGGCCAATACACCAAAAATATCATTGGTCCTTTAATCTTTGCAGATATATTTATTTTCCATACAGGATATGACATGATGCCACTGAAAAGTTGCATAAAGGGATTGATATCTTAACCATTTTCTTAAAATGGGATCATGATGGGTAGGCAATAATCTCTTCTTCTTCACAATTTTTTTTAGTACCATTAGCACGACTTAAATACTCTCATTCATAGGTTGAACAGATATGGTATTTTCTTCTATAGTTGATTTTTCCATTCTGTATGCTGGGTTTTTACTTTGGGGGTTTTCTCCTCTGGTAAGTATTGGCCCCCCACTTGATAATTTTTCAAAGAGTTGACATGAGAAGTTAAGAACATAAAAAAAGACAGGAAACATGTGACCATGGTCTAGAGATAGCTGAGATGAGATCATTTTTGTTCTATTTTGTTTGGAACATTCCATACTAACTCTTTTGAAGTTTCTCATTGATGCAGGCACTAACTCGTGCTAGAGTCCCCATAGTGAAGCTGATGGATCCAGATACTGGACTTTCTTGTGACATATGTGTGAACAATCTTTTAGCAGTTGTTAACACAAAGCTTCTTAAGGATTATGCACAAATTGATGAAAGACTACGTCAGTTGGCTTTCATTGTGAAACATTGGGCCAGGTCACGACGAGTCAATGAAACATATCAAGGGACTCTTTCTAGTTATGCGTGAGTTGCGCCATCACTCATACATGGTCAAATGTCCTTTTTCTTTGCTTGCACTGGCCTTGTACTGATGTTGATTATGAACTTTGTTTTCTTTCCAGCTATGTGCTGATGTGCATTCACTTTCTACAATTACGAAGACCTGCAATTCTTCCTTGTTTACAGGTATGCAGGCTTTTGGTTTTCTCCGTGGGTTAGGATGATATATGCAGGAGATTTGTTTTTTAAGATTCAGATTTGTCATATGTTAATGCAAGAGTTATATATCATACATAACCTCAAAGGGTATTTATGATAGTTCTTCAGTTCTAGAAGGTTTCACTTTTTCGGTAACTTCAGATCAAATATCTAATATTTATAAGGAGACAAAAATTAAAATTCTTTTTTTCCTAAAATGGATGCAGATTTATCTTTCCATTTTCTAATATGACATTAGTTGGTTGAATTATGTCAATTAGCTTGTATAACTTTTGCCAATCCATGTTATCATCTGGACTGTTAACCACCTCTATTTTCGTTCATAAACTTTCAGATTCTTTAAAAAGGTCGTTTCCAAGTAGCTAACATAACAAAGTCCAGTAGCCAGCAGTCATAATAGCTAATAATGAAGTTTGTTATGTACTGAGATTATAGACAAGTTACAGATGCTAATTCTAGCTAGAAAATGTTTCATGGATGAGGCTGAAACCATTGCGAAAATGTTCCATGGTCAACCATAATACACCCCTACTGATAGTTGTAGCTTAGCTTTCTTAATCCTAGCACAATTCAGTCCATGAATTGGCTAATATTAATCGACCCATGTTCAAGTCTCTCTCTCTCTCCCTCCCTCCTTCCCTCTCTCCCTTCATGTATACACACACACACACACATGAAGGGGGTGTGACTCTTATAAGAATGAACAGAAAGGTGATTTCTTGACAAGTCAAAGACGAAAACATTTTGAGAATCAATAATTCAATCATTGATATGATCATGTCTTAAAATCTTGGTTTGCGACACCTTGTTGGATTGATGTGGTATTGTTACACTGGCCACACCATTGGTTATAATTATAGAAAACCACTGGTACCAAATCATCCTTAATTGGATCAGTAAGTAATGATTAGGTCAATATGTGATGGTCTGATCAATATTTAAAACCTTTTATATGATTATGCACATTCCAAAGTATTGTCATATCAAATATCATGACATTGTTAGTTTGCTTATCCATGAAATGGTTTTCTATTAAAATCTTGGTATAATATCTGTTTTAAGAATATAGAAAGTTTGATTCTTTTGCAATGGATGCTACATACAGGCAATGGATGCTACATACACTGTTACAGTAGAAAATACAAAGTGCACTTACTTTGATCGAGTGGAAAAACTGCATGCTTTTGGTGCTAGGAATAAGGAAAGTATTGCACGATTGCTCTGGGGATTCTTCCATTACTGGGCATATCACCATGATTACACAGACGATGTTATATCTATTCGCACAGGGACCATAATTAGGTAATATCTTATCTCTTCAAAAATAAATCAGTAGTTTAAGATAAAGAGGATGCAATATCTAATATGAATGCATTATACTTTTTCTGCTATATATACTAATATATTTTGTCATCAAATTATGAACTCAATATTTTCATAGTTTCATTTCAAAGCAAGATTCCATCTTCCAGCTTGCATCTTCATACTTTTCATGTTTGATCTTGAAACACAGGTTTTCTGTATTTATTTTATTTTATTTTCTTTAATGAATTTAACTGGATATGCCTTTCCATTTTCAGGACAAGAAATTAATTAACATCATGTAAAATATGTTTGGCTTGTTCACTTTTAAGCCCATGCAATGATCTTTTTCTTGGATGACGAGATCTTACTCATATGTCGTGACTAATTACTGAAGACTAGCTTTCCCAAGGGTTGGTTTCTATATATTTGGACATCCTAAAAGGATCCATGTTATGTGAATGCAATAAAGCCAAAAAAAGAAATATTAATGTTGCATGTCACATCTTTGTAAGAGAATAGAAACAGCTATATACAGATTCCCATCCAGTGTTCCAAAGATCTGGCAGATTTCGGCACTTTTTTTTGTTAACAATTAGCAGAGGATAGCAGTCAGAAAATTTATTGGGTTGTAGTTTCTGTCTGCTTTAATTATTTGGGTGTGTATTTAGATTTTACTTATTTATTCTCTGAATTATTTTGCTCCTCCGTTCTAAACTCAGTCTTTCTATCATTTGCCCATGTCATCCATGATCCACAACCATTCTTAAGCTCATTAGATACTAGTCCATAACCCGAGTGCATCTGCGTTCGGATTGCAATGCACCTCTTATTGTTGAATAGAATTGACGGAAGATTCTGAAAGCTTGTGATTGTAAAGGTGCCCACTGATGTCATCTAGAGCTGACCGGAGATGCTTCCCCCACAATTAAGGATTTGACAAATAGTTAAGCAAGAGAACATTTGAAGAATGTTTTGGGTAACAGCGACATGTACCTCACTAAATATTTGCATGAACCTTGTTTTTTCTTGGGATGTGATTAATCGGTATAGTTTGACACCTGAATTAAGTTAAAATACAACTTTAACATGGATCATCAGTACTAATGATGATTTCTTTGCATTTCATTTGCTAAATCCATAAACAAATACCATTTCATTTAATCCCTTCCGGCTTTATGATGCAGCAATATTTCAGTCTCCCTTTTGTCATCTTTTAACAAGTTACTATAGCAGTATGCTCAGAATTATGTTTATATTGTTGATTGAATGTTCATTTATATGTTTTTTTTTTTCCATTCATCAAATTCTCAGTTCCTGCTTTTCTTTAAAGCTATCAACTGTTGCTTTCTCAAGGAATCTTCCAATGCAGTAGCTGGTTTAATATTTCTTTTATGAAAAAAGAATAATCGTAAGATTTAACTTTCAGCAAGCGAGCAAAGGACTGGACACGGCGAATCGGAAACGATCGTCATCTGATATGCATCGAGGACCCATTTGATATCTCGCATGACCTTGGTCGTGTGGTTGATAAGTACAGCATCAAAATCCTGAGGGAGGAATTTGAACGAGCTGCAGATATATTGCAGTATGACTTAAACCCCAGTGTCACCCTCTTTCAGCCATACGTGCCGGGCTCGCCCCAGAGATGATTTCATCAAAGGATGATAGATGTTTTCTTTGAGCTCCCAAAGCTAGATTGTGTAACCTTTGACTTGCCTATATTTTTTGACCTTGTGTTAGCAGGAGCAGTTTTCTTCTAGCTCCTTTGTGCATAGAATGTAGTAGTAGTATCATGTTGGACATGCACATTACTAGTGTAAATTATTTTCTGGCCTCGACGTCTCTCTCTCTCTCTCTCTCCCTCTCCCTCTGTTTTTTATGTTTTTTTTTTTTTGGTGTTTTTCTACATCAGCAATGTTCTTAGCCTATGGTTCAACCTCATTGAGATCATGTGGAAATAAATCTAAGATTCATTTGATTCGGGAATTAATGAGGTGAATTATTCCCTCCGCTCCCCCCTCCTCCCCTCCCCCCAACTTTTTATTTATTTATGCCCCCACGCCCTTAAATCGAACGAGGTCATATTTTGCCTTAAATCGAGAAAGTTCCATCTCAAAAATAGAGCAAAGTCGGTGTACTTTTGTGGCCTCGAAAAAGAAGAGATGTTGAAGTGAGTTTGATGGGATCCTCAAATTTATCAAATTGAGATAGCATCTTAAGGAGAAAAATTAGGAAATGTCGTTTGATGTATGGCCTAACTGTGTTAAATGATGTGAAGGATGAGAAAATTGAAGATGGTTCTGCAACTGATCCATTCATTGATGAAGTATCGACTCGAAGTAGCGAGCTTTGGATTGCTCACCCTCCATTATTTAATGACATTAACTCCTCCCATCTCCTTTTCTTGACCAACCACCAACCAACCTTTTCACCTATCGAGACTCCTTTTGCATTATTGTGAAACCAAAGACGGTGAGTAGGTACTCATGCATTATTAGAATGGGTCTAAATGAATCCTAATTCACGTCAGTGATGTTGAGCTTTTAGGATTCACATCATTGATGTCTATCTGGGATGGATTATTATTATTATTATTATTATTATGCTGATCAGTATATTTTGATGTATATCTAGAAATAATATTTTTTTATTTTTGCAAAATAATGACTTATATTAACTTAATGCTTGCAAAAGGGAGAGAGAGAGAGAGAGAGAGAGAGAGAGAGAGAGAGAGAGATAATCTATTAGAGGTGGCATAAAAGGCTAAATAAATAGTGAGCTGAAACATGTAGGGATGTGAGACCAACTTATAATATTCATTGATAAAATATTTTGGATGGACATTCCATCAATTTATTGTCTATTTTTTACTTCGATATTAAAGAATCCATTCCTTCGAACTAACCGTCTTTAAATCTTCTCCAACAACCCACAGTTCTGCCTCTGCATTTTGTGACTGCAGTGATTGCAAAATTGGAAAGGACAATGTGCCATATCGTAATCTAATCTTTCCCCTTCCGCCATATCCTAGTAATTAATGGCCACTACATCTCGTCACATTGTTCCTCAAACTTCACCACACTCCGTACTCTCAGTAAACATATATACTTTTGTTCAAATCATGATTCTAAATCCATATTACTAATAATCTATATTAGTCTTTAAGTCCCGACTAGTGCAGGTCTAATATGTATGATATCGCGTGTGATCGACACTATAAAGAGAGAAGAAGAGAGACGATACCAACGACTAGCAATTGGAGGCAAAGAAGCATGAGAGGAATAAAATAAAAAGATAATAATAATAATAATCATCATCATCATTATTGAGTTAATTAATAAATTTTAGATAGTAGGTAGCGATCCACCTGATATTCATAACCATATACACTGGTTTTTCATCCAAAACAAAACAAACAAGTCTTAAAATTCGAACAAGACCGACCGATTGATATGCATATCGATTTTGGATCAAGACCAGTAAATATCAGATAATAGGGTAGGCAGCGATCGGCCTGATGATATTCAAAACCATGTACTCTGGTTTTCCATCCAAAACAAGCAATAAGTCTTAAATTCAAACTAGATCGACCGAGTGATGAGAATGATATGCATATCGATTTTGGATCAAGACCCGTAAATATCAGACAATAGGGTACCAATACACCCAATATTCGAAACCATAGTTCCAAAATAAAAGTTTCTTTTGATCCTATCCAATCAGAACACCAAGAAATGAAAACTTCAATATTAAATTCTTAAACTTGGTAACTACAAGACTTGATCTTCACCTAACACAATTGATGAAGAAATAGACTTGAGAAATCGGATCATCACCATTTGATGTTCTTCATGAGTTCGGCTGCATCTTCCTCAGACTTCACCTTCCAATGGTTTCACCCAATGGTTGTCCACCCTGCTCCAGAACAACTCTGTAAGATATGTGCCGGCTAAATAATGCAAAATATTCACCAATAGGCAAAGTATATACATTAGAAATGCAATTTGTACCATGATTCCTGGAAAAGGTAAAACAGATCATGTAAATGTACAAACACGTAGCTCAAAAGAAAAGTCTTCAGCCATTCAGTAAGGTTTTACATGCAGGTTTAGCCAAGAAAGAGACGAAGAGAATCCTTCATCTGTGTTAGATCTTTGGAAATTAACATGAATGATACTGAACAAGTTCTTACCTCTGATATGTCTTGGTGAAGTTCGCCAGTAATAATCACTTTGCACGTGTGCCCCAGGAAGATGACTCAAAACCTAGATAGCAGTCATTAACATGGACTGGTGTACCACCAGAAACATTACATGCCGATTTAGGCGTAGGCCAATATGCAGACCACCCCTATTTCGAGTGATCCGGTTAAAATAATAAAAAATCAAAAAAGCCCCTATCCAACTCAGTATTAAAAAAAATGAAAAACAATTAAAGGCTTGCGAACACGAGCCCTCTTCTCACGTACGATGCTGCTGCCCTCACCGCTACCGCTGCCGCTGCCGCTGCCGCTGCCGCTTCCACTTTCACCTTGCCACTACCACTTTGCCACTGTTTCCCAGGTACACTGCAACTGCTTCTTCTCCTCACCCCTCTTCTTTCTTCTTCTTCCTTCTTCCTCCTCTATTCCTCCACCGCCCCTTCCTCTTCACCCTCTTTTTCTTCTTCGTCAAAACACCAGTATGTACTGGCATATCATGTGTCAGTATACCAATACCGACTAGTACATACTGGTCCGATAGATTGCCAAAACGGGTCTGGTGCCCGAAAAGGCAATCCTTGGTCAATGTTAAGTATAGTACATACTGGAACTTCCAAATAACTGTACAGAATTGATGCCCATCATATTCTTTGACAAGTATAGCACAAACTGGAACTTCGTTGCATGCAGAGCTGCAGCAGAAATTTACCAAGAATAGGTTTACATAGATTGTCTGTACTGACATTTAAGGATAGAAAGGTGGCTTGGAATGGCCACAAAGTGACTACATCTGATATCTCTTACTCTTCCAGCAAGGTCACCCTGCAAATAACGTACCAGTTTGACAACACTTAACCAGCCTAATGCACAAATAGTTTAAAAAGGATGAGTATGCAATCATTAGATCTTCCTGTTTATCCCCATGCCTATTCCTTATCTAAAAGAGTTTGATTCTATTGGCCTTTTATCAAGCGCTAGGTGTCCAGGTTATATCTTTTCTAACAACTGATGATGATAAAAAACCAGACAACTATTTCAACTCATAATACTTCCAAACCATCAATTAAAGCCCTCCTTGTTTGCCAGCAAGAGGTTGATGTCAAAAATATCACTTTAAGTGACACTTACAGGAAGATTTATAGCTAAAGTGGAGCACATCAATGCAGAATAAGAAAAAAGTGACAAAATATGTAAAAGACAAAAGAAATGAAGCTACCTTAGAAAATATAGGATGCATAATAATATTATAACATAATTTTCTTATGTCTAGTACCATTGTGATAGTTGAAATAACGCAATAAAAGTGCCTCTGTTCTATTTTCAGCTTCATTGCTTGCAGTGTAGTAGCAAGTCACAGCATGCATGTTCTAGACTAGACTAGATAAGACTCAACATAAAGGACAATCTTAATCAAGCCTGGAGCTTGCTATGTCATATTATCCTGTAACAGCTAGTCATTAATGGCCTATTAAATTTTAAGAAAATAATAGATATGCTGTATCACTGGCTAGATCAGAGACTTGAAACATTAGGCCATAACAGCACAATCAATAACATATTTCTTTTGCAGAATGGCAAGCAAAGATATACATAAAAGCATGCATCGGGTCCAGAAAATGGATGAAAAAATATCTTCTAAATGGCTACCCAAGCTTAAATTCTACCTGAAGTACAAGACAAATTTCACCATGGGACAGAATGCACTAACAGCTAATTACTACACATAAGAAATGTAAGAGAAAAAAAGAGAAATATCGGAAAGGGCCTTCAGCTTTTTGGTAGTCATATAATCAGTAGCAAATTCTTGTAGAGTGAATTCTATTGACTAACATATTCCTCAATGTCTTCAAAATTTCCATCATATCTCAGTATCAGAAATTAAATAAAGGATTCTAGCTTGCAGAAACAACAAGTACTGTCCAGCAATAGAGTTATATTCAATTAAAAAAAAGGATTAACATACCTGCATCTGCTATGAATTTTCAAGGAATAAAATACTCATACCAACAATCCCATAAGATGCCTTGCCTTCGAGACAACAATACCAAGTTGACATGCAATTTCTTTATTATAGCCCAAGACTATAAATAAAGATTTAAGAGATGTAATTGCAGTAATCCCATTTCCTGAATTGAATACTATTTTTTGCCTGATTCCTGTTCAAGATGCCAATATATGAAAAAGAGTACATCAACTAGCTGACAGAATCTAGTCAATGTCATTCACAGACCTCCAATAAAAAAAATGTCCATTCAATGGACCATCATTATATTGGTTAGATGGAGGTTGGGGGAACTTAGAAAAGTCTTGCCATAAATTATAATATTACAGTTCCATAAAACTGTATTGGCCATGGATCTTCGATTAGACTACTGTCTATGTAAAATATATGGCATGACTTCTAAACTCTCTTTTAACCAGTTTCAAAAGTATCTGGCCCTGTACACATGTTCTCTGCTCTTCTCATACAGATTGTCTCTTGGATATGGATCCTGGGACTGTCAGTAACATCTCTTTGGAAGACCAGGTACCAAGGCCATCTCATGCTAGCAGAAGAGTTTGATGAAACCAAACAACCAGGGCACATAAAAGAAAAAGGTGAATCCATTTTAAAATGCATGGATAGTTGGAAGTTAGGTTACTTGTTGACACGAGTAATAAAGAACTTGACAAGGCATTTAAATTTGCAAAAGAAAGAAGTAAGATGATCTTCGAGATCTTATTTCCCTTTATTACAAAAGGTTGATGCAAAAAGGCATGGTACAAATGGGCCAGAGCTTGGGTTACTTTACCAAAAGTTGCATGAACTGAAAAAAAATGAAGAGACAGAAAAGTTCACATGGCCCAGAAAGCACTACCATCATGCATGTCTAAAAGAAAGACAAGCAAAAGATCTGGCAGAATCATAGGAACCTTTATTGGCAGGAGTTTCTAGTAAGTTATGCATGAGGTTCTGATACCAGCCAGATACGGTGACAATTGTTTCAGAGCACTCCCTTCCATCAGGTTCATATTTCAATTATGTGGATCAATCTTTCATAATCGAAATAGAACTTTCTCTTCAGACTTTTCTACATCCAACTCCAAATAAATGGAATTCTAAAATGTACAATCGACACTATATGTAGCTAAATGGTCATGCTGAAATAAGTCTAAACTCACCGAGCCTTCTTCCGCGATTTGAATGAAAACCCACCTGGTGGTGATGGTGAGAATTCAAGCGGGAGGTGTGGAGGCTCTGATTCACCAGTAAGCATACCCAATATTTCCTTGCTGGAGGGGCGACGAGCTGGAGATCTCTGCAGACAGAGCAGTGCAACCGTGATGCAGAGAAGAGCTTGCTCTTTGTCCACACACCGGAGGCAGGGATCAGCAAGCTCCAGAAGCCTTCCCAAATGGGCAAGATGTCGAGCCCACGAGATGAGGTTTGCTCGCTCAAACTCTGACATGGGCGAGGCTGTCACTTGCAGCGGTCGCCTGCCTGAGATTATAACCAACAGAAGAACACCAAAACTATAAACATCGCACTTCTCTGAAAGCGGCCCCCCACCACCGTACTCAGGAGCAACATAGCAGACAGTGCCCCTCATGCTTGGTGTGCTGCTCACTGTTCCACTCTTTGGGATATCCCCGCTAGCCCAGTCCCGGCTACTTCTCCTTCCGGTTGGCCTGATCTCCCCACTAATTCGATCCATCCACCAATCTATACTGCTGCGACTACCACGGCTATAGCTCCTATTCTTCTTCCTCCTATTACTCTTCTCGGAAGGTGAAGCAAAGTCATCATCGTTCTGCCACCATTCATGGCTGCTCTTGGACTTGGCCATTGGCTGCCGCTTCTGTTTCTTCATCAGCTCCTCACAGAACTCCTCCCGCCACCACTCCCTAGCGGGCCGGCTCTTCTCTTTCTTCTTCGGCTTCTCCTCGTCCAATGAGGCCCACCACTCCATCCTTCGATGACTCTTCTTCCGCTCTGATCTCCCACCGTTGGACGGCTTAGGCAAGCACTCCTCGACGGCAGTGGCCGTCGAGGCCGTAACCCAGTCGCTCTTCGGTCTCTCCTTCTTGATCTCTGATCGAATCCATTCCATCACATAGTCCTTCACGCTGCCTCCGGACTCGGAGTTTGGTCCTCCGCCATTGATGTCCTGCCTCCACCACCAGTCCTTGCCCGAGGAAGCACCGGCCTTCTTTTTGCCGCATCCCTTCCGCGACGCGGAAGCGTCCTTCCCACTATCGACGCTTACTCTATCGAAGCCTGCTCCTGCCTCGGAAACCGAGGCCACGTCCACGGCGGTAGCTGGCGATGCCACCATGAAATCCTCATCTTCCTCCGCCGATCTGTCGGTGGTGGCGATGCCATTCGCCCCAGCGTTCGGAGTTTGCTCCTCGAACCCAGTCGTAGTCGTTGTTATGCTCTCCGCCGTCTCTCCCATGGTCACGGCCGAGGCGTCATCCTGCCCTCCTACGGTCACCGAGTCTTTCTTTCTCTCCTTTCCTGACGTTTTCGAATCGTTCACCGCGTGCTTGTCTAGATCGATGTCGACTTTGATTTCCTCCTCGGTAGGGAGGTGATCCTCCGTCGCGGTGGATCTAAGCCGGGCGAGGCCGAAGTCGCCGATCTTGGCCGAGAGGTGAGCGTCAAGGAGGATGTTGCTAGGCTTGATATCGCCGTGTATCACCGCTGGATCGCAGACAGCGTGGAGGAAGTGGAGGCCGCGGGCGACGTCGAGCACCACCGCGAACCGCCGCTGCCAGTCCATCAGCTCCGGGCACCGGCGGTCCAACAGCGCGTCCTGGAGGCTTCCGTTGTGCATCAGCTCGTAGACCAGGAGAAGCTTCCGACCGGGCGGCGCGGCGGCAGCGGCGGCTTCCGAGAGCTCCAGTGGCTCTTCTGCCTCCCGCCGCCTCCACCAAGGCCACCAACGCCGGTGTCGGCCATCGTCGTCGGAGCAGAAGCCGATGGTCGGGACGACGGCGGCGGCGTAGGATGGGACAGCGAGGATATTGGCGGCGAGAGCGAGCTCGTTGTGGAACTCGCGCTCACCCTGGAGGGAACCGCAAGAGTCCATGAGCTTGACGGCGACCTCCTCGCCGGACGGGAGGGCGCCGCGGAAGACGGGGCCGAAGCCGCCCTGTCCGAGGCGGAGAGAAGGGGCGAAGGAGGCGGTGGCGCGCCGGAGCTGGGCGTAGGTAAACCGACGGAGCGGGCCAGCGGGGGGCGGCGGGGGCGAAGGGGCGGTGGGGGTGGGGCTGCCACGGGCGAAACGGCGATAGAGGAGCACCACCAGGGTGACGGTCAGGACGACGGCGGCACCTCCGATGGCCGCTATGGGAATGACGTGGCGGTGGTGGTGATGGTGGTGGTTGTGGTTGGTCCGGTGGGGACCCGGCGGTTCCGCCGGCGGCGGACGGGAAGGCATCAATGCGTCCAAGTCTCCCACCTCGTCTCAGAAAGCAGAGAGGATATATGAGAGTCGGAAAAGGGAATGGGCGAAAAAGTCTGCTCCCTTTTCCTTCTACTGCACTGCTATGTCTCCCTTGGTGTGCTTTTTCTTCGGTGATGGATGCGTGTGTGAAAGAGGGGTCGGTGTCACAAGCAAATTTGGCTCCTCCTTTTTCACTTTCTTTTAACATATATATATATATATATCCTTCTAATTTTAATTTAATATATATTTTTAATAAATTTTAAAAAAAATTTATTTTAACAATTTATGAAAAAAATTTTAATCTTAAAAATTTCTCCTATAACGTCTCTTGTCGTATAAAAAAATTATTTTATCCTTGTCTCGATCAAATCCTTCTCTTCTTTTATATTATTGTCTTGCATTCTTGTTAGATCATAATAGCAATTTCTCTTTGTCCTTTGCTTTGTCAGATTTGTTGCTCATAGCTCTTATGCAAGGAATAAGGGGGGTTGTTAACTCAGTGGATCTCATCTCTACATACATCGCCCATAACCCTTACGCAAGAAGGAGGTGACGGTGGCCTTCGCACCCCTCTTTCCTTGTGAGAGAGTTATGATCGATAGGTCCAATGAGACAGAGGGGAGGAGAGGCACTTATTGTGGTCTAGTGATAGCAAAGCCTATGTTGTTAGTCACCTTTGTACGCGATCACCCTTGTGCTCTGAGGGATGAATAATAGTTAGAGCGAAGGAGATGACTAGCGGGATTAGACGTATAACCAAATGATTATGGCTAGGGGTGACTAATAGGAGTAGAATGATAATTTGGAAAAGGATGTGCTGTATAAAAATTTTTGAAGGTTGAGGTACTATCTAAAAAATTCTCAAAGTTAGATTGTTTTAAAAAAATTCATCCTATATTTTTTTCTCTGAATAATCAAATTACACCAAAAAAAGAAAAGAAAAGAAAAGGGTACAGTACTCTTCCACTTCAGGTTTGAGCTAAAAAATGTACTGCATTTTAGAAAGTAGGATGTACCCCCAAAAGCTATAAGAATTGAGCAGATTTAGATGATATTTAGTCAAGTTCTGATAAATTATAAGATCTTCTTGGAAACAGTATAAGGACTGCATTACTTCACCATAGCTTAAGATTAGGGTTGGTACACAATTTAAGATTGAAGTAGTTAACACTATTGCCATAAAAAAAAATATTATGATCCATTGAAACTTTAGTAAAGGATAGATATCTAATTTTCTTTTATTTTCCACGACGAATTCTTTTTAGTATATTTTATGTGAAAAATTATCCAAGAATAAGCAGTCACACTATTTCTCAAATATAAATAAATAAATAAATATATATAATAAAGAGATTCTTTGAATACATTTTCCATCAAATTTAATTACCATGTTTTATTAGTAAAAGTACCTTAGTTACTTCATTATTTATTTTTAATCAAAATTAATCACCGATAACGATAGTGAATAGTAATAATGTTAAGAAAAGAGTATATTACATGCTAAATTATAAACATATCATATCTAACTTTCCCAAAAAAAGGGAAAAAAAAAGTGAAACTACAGGTGCTGGCTAACATGACTAGTAAAAATCTTGACAAATCATCCTAAGGTTTTGCGAATCTCATTTTCACCCTATCTATAAAAATAAAAGAAAAATCTAATTATATAATTATATATATACATACACTATTTGCAACAGGAAAGTTGCAGAAATGCTGGAGCCACGACTTTAGACACGAATAATTGACACCGACTCCCCCTTCTTTCCGTGACTGAATTCATGACATTAAACAGAGGTGATTAGCTGAAAGGGCAAAGGACAGTAGTAGATTCCCTCCGATGCAGGTACGGGTGATGTTGTGGTGGAAAAATGTACCAGCAATTTGCTCAGTGCGGCAATCTACCCTTCCACCATTTGTGTTCGGTAGATGAGTTTGAATTATGCAACGCATTGTAGGGACAGACTGTGTTGTCTGCATCTGAATTTTTAAACACGGTATAATCTCTCATTGCAGAAAACAAACAAAGACGGTGTCGGCGTTGTTCCTCAACAATCTTGTGGGTAAAGAAGAGGAAAAGGTGACCTGCTTGACTGAAGGTTTCTTCTACACATCTCTCTTGACCAGATTCAAAAACATTCTTATCCAAAAACATTCTTATATATTACACACTCCTACCGACACTGTAAAAACAAACAAACGAAAACATTGGTTTTAGATTTTATTTGTTTACATAATGAAACATAAATCCAAAACCACTATTTGTGATTCAAAACCTTTGCTTTCTTTCCAACCTTTTGGTCCCCAATACCATACTCCTGTTTCCGAACCTCATGTCCTTGTTTTTGGCTTCTATCGGAGGCCATCACCACGTGACGCGCGCCCCCCACCCCCACACACACGCGCACACGCACACGCTTGCGGCCCGGTCGCCACTAGCGGACGAGAGCCGTGTGAGCTCGTGACACCCCCTCCAATCTCCCGAATAAATCTTGCTGCCTTTTCGGTTTTCCTTGGATTTGTTTTGTTGTTCTCGGAAGCGACCCTGCTGGTTTTGGTCTTTTTCTTGTTCCTTTGGAGCTTGCTTCCACTTGCCTACAGAAAACAAGGTTGGGCCAAAATGTACGCAGTGTGCCGGAGGAGCGTCTCTTCTCACTGCCCTCTCCCTGACGCGGACGAAATGGCTCGAACTTTCGAGTCACTCTCTTGCAGCTATGCCAAATTCAAGTTTGATGTCTTTCGATGGTTGGTAATGCTGCGAGAGAGTTAACATGCATCTAAAATACATTGGATAACACTTCCAAAACCTCGAATTTTGATACAAGGTCCAATATACTCTCATCGATCAATGCTTCGTATAAAATATATGTCAAATGAGATCTTCACCCTTAATGATAAGTGTATCTCATATATATTTGATATCATATAAGATTTTCTTAATTGTACGAGAAAATCTCGCTGTTTTATTAAAGACACTCCTCCCTCTGTCACGGTATAAATAGGAAAAACATATCAATAAATTTCAATGAAAAACATATCTTCTATCATAGTATCATAGCCTCTTGCCTAGAGCAAGCTTTTTTCTCATTGTCTGACAATAGCAATCGCTCCTCACCGAGCTCTAAAGAACCTTAGTTGCTTTATGATGCCTATACTCCAATTGCTTATCCGCCCCTAGCAACCCCACCGTCGTTCATGCAAAAGCGTGACATCTCCTCACTACGATCGATTTCTCGCTTGAAGACGCCACGGTTCATACCTATTCCAGATGGCTGAGTACAATAGTAGAAGCACTTGGTGAGTCGCACGTGCATTTCCCTAGGCTTCCTCCTCTGCCTCGGCTCACCTCCAACGACATTGATCCAAGACGATGACGGCTGACCAACAATGACTGCGACACTTCTTCACGTCCCCAAAGTCGGACACTAGATGTATCCTACGACTGTCGTCGCCCGGCCAACCACAACTCAGCAGTCCATCCATCCCCTATGCCACCCTCAGTGGATCCATCGTATCAAGGCAACTTGTTGCTCACTGCTCTCGACTTCGCAGGCGTCATCCATGCTGCTCTCTATTCTTCCTCAACCACATCTCGCCAAGCGGCTCCCATCCCTCTCTAGTCACACCGGCCTCGCCTCCCTACAGGGTCGTCACCCGCGCTAACCTGGTCACATCCGTCGTTGCTCGACGGCCTTCTTTCTTCGCTGATGACCCAAGTGTTGGGAAGAAACCTGTTAAAGCGGAATATTCTTTTCCCTCTTTGTGTATCAAAGTGGGTTCCTCATTAAAATACCAACTTGATATCCAAATATAAATATCAACCAGCACATCATAAACAATAGAGCAAATAATCAATCACATAGTGAGACCAAATCTTTTAACGTGGAAAACCCAATGTGGAAAAAACCATGGGACCGTAGTCCACCTCAAACTTCTACTATCAATAATAATGATAACAGGTTTATAGTAGGTCTTCTCTAGAATAACTAGAGGATCAGAATAACATCAAGATTATATATCTTGGCTCAAGAATAACATATCTTCATAATGTAAGATGGATCTCCTCGTAAGAAAATTCTAGGTCTCACAAAGTGGATATTATAGGAAAGTACCTTAGAGAGGGTAAACTGTAGATCAACACCGTTAGGATTGTAGAGTTTGCTGCAAGGATTCTCCACATAAAATTTGGGCCGAAACTGACAACGTTTAGCCACCGATCGTCAAACAGAAAACTCAGAAATTTAATCTTTCTCTCTCTATTTCTCTCTCCTCTTTCCTCTACACGCCGCACGCTGCACGCGTTCACTGTACATACACCCACGCTGCCATCACACCAATTTTGCCCTTTCTCTCTTGAATTCTTTGATTTGGGCTCATGGCCCAAATTTGTCCAAGCCCACATATGGGCTGGACCCAACAATTCTCTCCCTCCAACTCATATGGTGGGTTGTACTAAGCCCGCTCTTCGCCTACATGCTTCAAGCTTCTCCTTAGGCAAAGACTTTGTCAATATATCTGATCCATTCTCATTAGTATACACTTTTTCCAACTGTAATTCTTTCATCTCAAGCTCATCACGAATCCAGTGACATCTCACATCAATATGCTTGGATCTAGAATGGTATGTTGAATTCTTGGAGAGGTGAATGGCACTCTGACTGTCACAGTAAACAGTATATCCTTCTTGTTTCAAGCCCAATTCCTGTAGAAACTTTTTCATCCATAAAGTTTCCTTACAGGCTTCAGTAACTGCTATATATTCTGCTTTTGTGGTTGATAGAGCAACACACTTCTGTAACTTAGACTGCCAAGAGACTGCTCCTCCTGCAAATGTCATCAAGAATCCCAAAGTGGACTTCTTGGAATCAGTATCACTTGCCATGTCTGCATCTGTATAACCTTCTAACACAGGTTCATCATTACCAAAACATAAACACAACTTGGAAGTACCTCTTAGATATCTTAATATCCATTTCACTGCTGCCCAATGTTCCTTTCCAGGATTAGAGAGAAATCGGCTGACAACTCCAACTGCATGAGCTATATCTGGCCTAGTACAAACCATAGCATACATCAAACTGCAAACTGCAGATGAGTAAGGCACTCTGGATATTTTTTCTTTTTCTTTCTCACTTGTAGGACATTGTTTCGAACTAAGCTTGAAATGACCTGCAAGTGGGGAACAAACTGCTTTGGCTTTAGTTGAATCTTTCAAGAACCTTTTCAATGTAAGTCTCCTGAGATAGCCAAATCTTCCTTTTCTTCCTATCACGAAGAATCTTCATGCCAAGTATTTGTTTCACCGATCCCAAGTCTTTAATGGCAAAAGACTTACTTAGCTCTCTTTTAAGCTTTTCAATTTTTCCAACATCATGGCCAACAATCAACATATCATCAACATATAGCAGTAAAATAATAAAATCATCATCTGAAAATTTCTTCATAAACACACAATGATCAGATGTGGTTCTATCATACCTTTGGCTCATCATAAAGGAATCAAACTTCTTATACCGTTGTCTAGGTGCCTGTTTGAGTCCATATAAGCTTTTCTTAAGCTTACATACCAGATTTTCTTTTCCCTTGACTTTGAAACCTTCTGGTTGCTCCATGTAAATTTCTTCTTCTAAGTCACCATGAAGAAATGTTGTTTTTACATCAAGTTGTTCAACTTCTAAATTCAAGCGGGCAACCAAACCAAGAACAACTCGGATAGAGGACATTTTTACAACCAGAGAAAATATTTCTTCAAAGTCAATACCTTTCTTCTGATTGAATCCTTTCACAACTAGTCGTGCCTTGTATCTCTGTTGTGAGCTATTATTTTCAGTCTTCAATTTATAAACCCACTTATTCTTGAGAGCTTTCTTCTCTTTAGGCAATCTTACCAAGTCATAAGTGTGGTTCTCAAGTAGGGATCTCATCTCTTCTTGCATGGCTTTAACCCACTCATTCTTATTCTCATGTAGAATAGCTTCTTGGTAAGTTTCTGGCTCTCTCCCGTCAGTAAGCATAACATACTTATGTGGAGGATATCTGGTAGAGGGTTGTCTCTCTCTAGTGGATCTTCTCAATGGAATCTCAACTGGTGGTGGAGGTAGCTGTTCAGTTGGTTCAGCATCATCAACTGTAGGTGTATCATCACTGGTATTCTCATCACAATCTTCTTGTTCATCTCCCCCATGATCATCATGAACTACAGGTGAAGGAATTGGACCCAAACTCCAAGGAATATAAATAGAGGTTTCTAGCTTCTCAATATTATCACCATCATCAAATAATTGGTCTTCAAGAAACACAACATCTCTACTTCTAATAATCTTCTTGTTCACTGGATCCCATAATCTATAACCAAACTCTTTATGACCATATCCCAAGAAAATACATGCTTTTGCTTTACTATCAAGCTTGGACCTCTCATCTTTGGGAATATGAACAAATGCTTTACACCCAAAGACTCTTAAATGATTATAAGATATATCTTTTCCTCTCCATACTCTCTCTAGAACATCACCTTGCAGAGGAACTGGTGGAGAAAGATTTATCAGGTCAACTGTAGTTCTCATAGCCTCCCCCCAAAATAACTTTGGTAACTTGGCGTGGGAAAGCATACAACTAATCCTTTCTTCAATGGTTCTGTTCATCCTTTCTGCCACACCGTTTTGCTGAGGAGTTTTAGGAACTGTTTTCTCAAGCCTGATACCACGGAACCTGCAATAATTCTCAAAAGGACCCTTGTACTCGCCACCATTATCTGATCGAATACATTTTAGTTTTCTGCCAGTTTCTCTTTCAACACTAACATGAAACTCCTTGAAAGCATCGAGTACCTGGTCTTTAGATTTCAAAGCAAAAGCCCACACTTTTCTAGAATGGTCATAAATAAAAGTAACAAAATAAAGAGCACCTCCAAGAGTTCTAGTTTGCATAGTACAAACATCAGTATGAACTAAATCAATAACATTTCATCTTCTAGATGATGGATATGTCTGAAATGCAACTCTATGTGTTTTTCCAACTAAGCAATGATTGTTGAATCTCGGATTTTGATGATGAAGTCAATTGTCATTTGTTATCTAATCTATATGTTGAGATAAGTGTGCAGGATTAACTACGATGAAAGTAAGATATGCAGCAGGAGTTGCGCCGGAGTCAAGACAATGATCACGTTGGGAGTTTGAGAGTTCGATGGAAGTTCGGACAATCGTCGGAGGTTCTATGGGAACAAATTCGAGAAGTCCATGAGCTTGCCAAAGAAGCTCATCGGAACTCGCCAAGTAGATCGTCGCAAGTCCAGGAGTTTGCCGGAAATCCGCAGGAGCATCACCGAGGGTTCATCGGATGATCGACGGAAGTTCGCCGGAAGCTCGCCGGAAGAAGCGATTGACGCACCGGAGCAAGTTGCAATAAATGTCTTAGGAAATATCGTAGTTAGCATATTGATTAAGTTGGAAATGGGAGGTGATCCCATTAACTTAATCTTGGGGTAATTGGGCCCCTGAAAAACCCAAATTGGGCCGAATGGATCAACCCATTCGGACCCTGATTTCTGCCAGGCGGTGGCACCGCCTGGGCTCAGTCTCCGAGTAAGACTGGGCGGTGCAACCGCCCCTGATAGGAGGTGGCACCGCTTGGGCTCGGTCTCCGAGCTCTGGCTGAGCGGTGTAACCGCCTCAGTCAGGCGGTGGCACCGCCTGAGCTCGGTCTTCGAGCTCTAGTAGGAGGTGCAACCGCCCCTGACAGGAGGTGGCACCGCTCAGAGGCTTAGTCTTCGAGCTCTGCCAGGCGGTGCAACCGCCAGATCCCGGAATTCTGGGAATTGACAGTTTTGAGCTCCAAATTCAAATTGGGTTGGGGCCTATAAATACCCCACCCTTTCAGCACTGAAAGGGCACCCAAAAACCACCGAAATTCTGATTTTACTTTGTGATTTTTAGAGCTCAAAAGTGTTGTATGAGTTGAAAGTTCTTCTTCCTCTTTTCTTCCAAGTCCTAATTTGTTAAGAGAGGAAAGGAAATTTTGTAAGGGTTGTCTCCTAAGCCCGTCAAAAGGAGTGAAACTGTAAAAGGGTGGTTGACCTTCGCCTATTGAAGGAAGGTCTTTAGTTGACGTCGGTGACCTCGTCGGTGGAGGAAGCCAAAAGTGGAGTAGGTCAAGATTGACCGAACCACTCTAAATCTCGGTTTGCATTTACTTTGAGCATCTTATCTTTACTGCAAACCTCCTCAAAAGCTTACTGCTTTCTACGCATATACGATTGGGTTTCAATCTTTGCACTTTCCGAATCGGCGTTTAGACGTAAATTAGTTTTATCGTACGATCATCATATTTCAGTTTGCGTTTACGTTTTGATTTCTATCATAACTTCAAACTGCCTTTATATCCTTGCTTTAACTGCATCTCGCTTAATCAAGTGATTTACGAATCAGCATTTAGATGTAAATTAGTTTTTCCGTACGAATATCATATTTCAGTTTGCGCCTACTATCTGATTTGAACCATTACTGCAAACTGCATTTATATCTTTGCTGCATCTCGCTTAATCAAAAGTTAAAGTGATTTACGAATTGGCTTTCTTACTAAAATCACTTTTATCAAACGAACGCAGTTTATTTTAATCGTAGAAGGTTTTCCGCTGCACTAATTCACCCCCCCTCTCTTAGTGCTCTTGATCCTAACAATTGGTATCAGAGCGGGGTTAACTCTCAAAGGGATTAAAACCCAAGAGAGATGGCATATGCCGAAAACCAAGAGGGCCATTCTATTACACATCCACCCATATTCAATGGGACAGACTACACCTATTGGAAGACCCGAATGAGGATCTTTCTTATTTCTATGGATTTTGAACTTTGGAATCTTATCGAAAATGGATTTTCGAAGTCTTCTCTTCCAATGATCGATTGGAATGAATTGGAGAAGAAGGCTTTCGCTTTAATGCAAAGGCTATGAATGCCTTATTTTGTGCACTTGATAAAAATGAGTTCAACCGTGTTTCGGTTTGTGAAACCGCATTTGATATTTGGCACACACTTGAAGTGACTCACGAAGGCACAAGTAGAGTGAAAGAGTCAAAAATCAATCTTTTGATACATTCTTTCGAACTTTTCCGGATGAAACCGAGTGAGACTATTGGCGACATGTTTACCTATTTCACGGATGTCGTCAACGGTCTAAAAGGACTCGAAAAAAGTTTTTCGAATTTTGAGCTCGTAAATAAGATTCTAAGATCCCTTCCTAAGAGTTGGGATCCTAAAGTCACTGCTATTCAAGAGGCGAAAGATCTAAACAACTTCTCTCTTGAAGAACTAATCGGGTAATTAATGACCTACGAGATGACTTGCAAAGCTCATGAAGAGCAAGAAGACATCCTTCCAAAGAATAGGAAGGATATGACACTTAAAACTTCAGAAGACCACTTGAGAGAAAACTCAAGTGATGAGGACTGTGACGATGACTTGGCACTTCTAACAAGAAAATTTAAAAAATTTATTAAAAGAAACAAGTTTAAGAATGACACAAAAAATAAACTTGAACCCAAGAAGGACCAAGTTATTTGCTACGAGTGCAAAAAGCCGGGACATTACAAAAGTGATTATCCCCAAGTAAAAAAGAGAACATCAAAGAAGAAGGCGCTCAAAGCAACGTGGGATGACTCGAGCGTGTCCGAAGAAGAGGAGTTTAACACCGAGCAAGTTGCTTATTACGCCTTAATGGCCATCGGAGAGGAGGTAACGAATTTAATCGATGTAGATTTATCATTTGATGAATTATTAAATGCCTTCCATGACTTATTTGATGAATGTAAGATTATTAGTAGAAAATACAAATTGCTAAAAAAGGAGCATGATAGTCTTACTTGTAATTTCGATAAGTTAAAAACTGAATATCATGATAGTTTAGGTTCATGCATAAAATGTCATGATCTAGAAACTCTCCAAAAGGAAAACTTGCTACTTAAAGACACCTTGAAGAAATTCGAGGTTGGTAACAAGTCTTTGAACATGATCCTTGTAAACAAGGGTCACGTTCCCAAAAGAAGTGGAATCGGATTTGTGAGAAGTCCTCACCAAAATCCAACCACCTTCATAAAAGGCCCCATCTTACATGTTCGACACCAAAGCAAATGCAACTTTTGTTGCAAACTTGGACACAAAACACATTATTGTCCATTCAAAAAATTAGTCCGAACAAATTAATTTGGGTTCCTAAAGGAACCATGATAAATTCTATGCAACATGATAAAAATGTAGATCTATTTTTGAGGCACTCAAAAGCAAATGGGTACCTAAAGGTCATCCTTTCTTGTAAAGACATAAAACATCATAAGCTGGGAGCAAGAAATAATATCCTGCTCTTTGGATTCTCGATATTCATGACCCGAGATCCAAAAAGAACTCGCGATGCTCTCTAGCCTAAATAACAGAAGAGGATTAGAAAATTAAAATTACAAATGCGATATAGATACAATCCTATTTGATCCCTTAGAATTGGAAACCCATGATTCTCACTTCACATATCCTTTGGATTTTCGAACCCATTGATGTCATCCGTTTGTTACTTTCGAATCCAACTATATCATGAACTTACTAAGTTTGTCATGAACTTGCAAGGCTTACCAACTTGAACAATCTGTCACAAACATGTGCACGACATTTAGAGTATGCACGTCACAAGATCTATCTTAATCATGCAAAATTTCTTATCTTACAATGAAAATTCTTATATAATTACGTAAGTAAAGTTGATTGCTCTAAATGAAAATTCTTCTTAAGTCAAAAACATTCAAATCAGATCATACTATAGTCAGAACAAGTGCTCACCGCCTGCAGGTGGTGGCACCGCCCCAACTAGAGGTAGCACCTCCGGCTGTCACGTGTTGCAAGCGGTTGCACCGCCCCAGCCAGCGATGCAACCGCCCGTAATTCTGCCTCTTTTTAACCCGAGCTAGGGCCGGTGGTGGAACCGACCCCAACTCACTCCCTTCCCCTCTTTACTCTTTCAAAGCTTCGCCACCTCCATTTCACCCCTCATAGCATCCCAAATACTCCTCATTTTGAAGCAAAAGATAACAATCTCTTCTTCTATTGAAGATCTCACTAAGGTATTCTCTAAGAACCCCTCAAATTCTGTTTTTGATTCATTTACTCTTGCTCATTATTATCCTCTTAAATAGCAGTAGTTATGGGGTCTAGAAGATCCTCAAGGGACAAAGGGAAGAGGATATTAGTGGAAGATTTTGATCTTACCCTTTTCGATTCAAAATATCATGCTGAAAAGTTTTCCTCTTTCGAACTTAGGAGTGTCAATAAGGGAAAACATGTAGATTTAAATGAACTAAGAGACTTAGAGACAATCCAATGGTTTGCAAACTTAGATCTACTCTCTATTTTACAAATTAGTGAACCCATCTATCCAAGACTTGTTAGACTGTTTTACAACAATATACAAGTAGATGAAGAAGAACGAATGTCTACCTATTTCTTAGGACAACACATCTCCATTACGGATAAATTCATTTGCGACATGATAGGCATTCCCCTAAAAAATAGAGGACTTTATTTTAGAGGATCATGGGATGATGAAACTGTTGGGACAACATATGTTGAAGCCTTAGGAACAATTTTCGCCAATCCTAACTTAGCATTTGTTCCTAAAAGTTGTGAACATCTACTACCACTAAACACTAAGGTACTTCATCATATCCTAACTAGCATCATTCTCCATAAATAATACCATCATGATGAAGTAAGCCAAATAGAATTAGGAACTATGTATTGGATCATGAAAGGACATGACATCTGTCTTGGTTATCTTATCCAGCAAAACATGTTAGAACTATCTAAGAAAGACATGATGCTTCCATATGGTGGTATAATCACTAGAATACTGAAATCCTACGATATTCCAATACTACCGGAAGAAGAAGTAATAAAAGTAGATAGGTTTAGCATAATAAATAAAAATCTACTTCACCGATTAAGATGTGTTTATAGAAACGGTAACTGGGTTAGAATACCTAGAAGAACCGATCCCCCCCAACCTGAATTGGAACCGGAAACACCAGTCTTTAGAGGTACTCAATCTCCTCCGATCTGTCCCTTTGAGGAAACACATTCATTTGAGCAAGCTACTGCATCATCTGTCGAAGATATTGGGATTCGGATAGACCGATTTGAACAAAAACAAGAACGGCTTGAACATCGATAAGATCAAATCCTATCTGAGCTGTAGCAAATTCATCGACAATTTGACTCTTTATTTAGGCACTTTAATTTTCCACCTCCTGAATGAACTTGTATGTGAACACAATCACCTATTGTTATTGTAAACTCTTTATGTTACTCACCATGATGCCCTTTGCCTTGATCCTTGATATGGTTACCTGATGTATTTATTTGTGAGCATATGCAGAGTTACAAACATCTCTCATTGTTTAATCTCGTTATTCATTGTCGGATTTTATATTGAAACTAAATGTTTTTATAACTACTTTGAAAACCTTGTGCCTTGGTTTCCATGATAAATATGATTTGAGAAAATGATATACCAATGCAGTTGATGAGTCATGACATTGTCATGATATTATTATTGCCATAACAATAAACATCAACTAGCTGATATTTTTACAAAACCTCTAAGTGAAGAACAATTTGATTTCATAAGAAGGGAATTAGGAATGTTGATGTGTCCGAATACATAAACTTGTTGAAATTATTTTTTGGACTTTATTGAATGATCGATCAATTTCACTTAATTTGCTATGATGATTTTACACAATTACATGTTAGAAATTATGTGTATGAATATAAAAAATTCCATGATGATAAGCATATTTTGTCTTTATGATCATATTTGAAAATCAATAGCACAGTCTTGTCCGAATGTATGAAAGTCTTAATTTCATTTTCGGATTCTCTTAAAAGTCGGAGTTTCTCGATACATTATCCTCTTCCGGACTTAATAAAGCATATGTCATAACGAGTTTAATTCTCATCATTGTTGACATATGAAATACATCTCTCATACACCTATGTGAAGAATATTCTTTAAAGAAATAGATTTAATAAAATGATTCCTGATTATATGAATGATAGTGTTTTTACTAACAAGGATTCGTTTCTAATACATATCTTGATCCTTATGAAAATGAAGCAAGATTTAATCTCTCATCAATTTTAACTTCATTTAAAGTAAACTCACAAATAGATGGTGGAGATGCGGGGTAAAAATAGAATTGATATCTCCATGTCATGGTTGCATAATTGACTCACTATTGAAAATGACATGAACCTAGTAAAGGCATCACACTTATGCTCAAAATTCGCTTATATTGTTCTCCTGGTATCACAATTACCATGCTTTTTGTTGATGACAAAGGGGGAGAAATATATGAGTATTAATGCCATGCTTGCATCACCAAGAGATATATGAATTGATGCTATGATTGCTATAATTTGCATTATGCCTTGTTTGTATCATGTAATGATATCAAAATCTTACTTCGCAGTTTTACATGTTGATATCTTACAATATGATGAATTGCTACTATTACCATCATTCAAACTTGTAATGTAAAATTTGAAAATGAATGTCAAGTCTTGACATCATCTTCAGAGAGATACATCATGATGAGAATCATGATGGGAGTATTGATAAGCTTAAATGATTTTAACTTATCAATATGTCTCTTGAATTCAAAGGTTTTGAATTCAAGAATGACTTATCTCAAGTATGACATATATACAGGGAGAGTTAAGGTTAACTCCATTATCAATTAATTGTCATCATAAAAAAGGGGGAGATTGTTGAATCTCAGATTTTGATGATAAAGTCAATTGTCATTTGTTATCTAATCTATATGTATAAGTGTGCAGGATTAACTATGATGAAAGTAAGATATGCAGCAGGAGTTGCGCCAGAGTCAAGACAATGACAGGAGGTGGCACCGCTTGAGCTCGGTCTTCGAGCTCTAGCAGGAGGTGCAACCGCCCCTGACAGGAGGTGGCACCGCTCAGAGGCTTAGTCTTCGAGCTCTGCCAGGCGGTGCAACCGCCAGATCCCGGAATTCTGGGAATTGACAGTTTTGAGCTCCAAATTCAAATTGGGTTGGGGCCTATAAATACCCCACCCTTTCAGCACTGAAAGGGCACCCAAAAACCACCGAAATTCTGATTTTACTTTGTGATTTTTAGAGCTCAAAAGTGTTGTATGAGTTGAAAGTTCTTCTTCCTCTTTTCTTCCAAGTCCTAATCTGTTAAGAGAGGAAAGGAAATTCTGTAAGGGTTGTCTCCTAAGCCCGTCAAAAGGAGTGAAACTATAGAAGGGTGGTTGGCCTTCGCCTATTGAAGGAAGGCCTCTAGTTGACGTCGATGACCTCGTCGGTGGAGGAAGCCAAAAGTGGAGTAGGTCAAGATTGACCGAACCACTCTAAATCTCAGTTTGCATTTACTTTGAGCATCTTATCTTTACTGCAAACCTCCTCAAAAGCTTATTGCTTTCTGTGCATATACGATTGGGTTTCAAGCTTTGCACTTTCCGAATCGGCGTTTAGACGTAAATCAGTTTTATCGTACGATCATCATATTTCAGTTTGCGTTTACGTTTTGATTTCTATCATAACTGCAAACTGCCTTTATATCCTTACTTTAACTGTATCTCGCTTAATCAAGTGATTTATGAATCAGCATTTAGACGTAAATTAGTTTTTTCGTACGAATATCATATTTCAGTTTGCGCCTACTATCTGATTTGAACCATTACTGCAAACTGCATTTATATCTTTGCTGCATCTCGCTTAATCAAAAGTTAAAGTGATTTACGAATTGACTTTCTTACTAAAATCACTTTTATCGAACGAACACAGTTTATTTTAATCGTAGAAGGTTTTCCGCTACACTAATTCACCCCCCCCCCCTCTTAGTGCTCTTGATCCTAACAATGATTTTACAAGATTTAAGAGGTGTACCTTGCAACTCTGGTAAGAACTGCTTTCTAGCAAGAGTTTGAAGTCCCTTCTCGCTGATATGTCCAAGCCTCTTATGCCAAAGATCTATACTTTCACATTTTTGAATTGCATTAATCTCTCCTTTATGTAGCTTAGCTTCCGTGACATAAAAAGAGTTAATCTTCTTTCCTTTTGCCACAATTAGAGAACCTTTAGTGAGTTTCCATTTACTTTCACCAAAATAGTGTACAAAGCCCTCATCATCAAGTCTGCTTGTAAATATCAAGTTAAGGCGAATATCTGGAACATGCCTTACATCTTTGAGTATCAATTTACTCCCAATACTGGTCTCCAAGCAAATATCTCCAATACCCACAATCTTAGATGCACCACTGTTTTCCATTCTAACATTACCAAAATCACCAGCAGTGTAAGATCTAAAGAAATCACCAGAAGTAACATGAAATGAAGCACCAGAGTCAATTACCTAATTATTGTCCTGAGCTACAAGACTAACACAACCTTCATCACAGATAATAGTGATATTACCTTCAGCAGCAACTATATTGGTCTCTTTCTCATTTTTCTTCATTTCATTCTGTTCTCGCTTCCAAAATCTACACTCTTTCTTCATGTGACCTAGCCTATTACAGTGAAAACATTTGATATCTCTTCTAAACTTAGATCTTCCTCTATATCTATGTGGATTTCTGCTATGACTTCTTCCACGTCTTTCTTGTTTTTCAGTAACAAATGCACCAAAAGAAGATTCACACTGTTCTTTCCTTCTAGCATCTTCATTTAGCAAACTCTCTTTAACCATATCAATAGTTAGAGTTCCCTCTGGCGTGGAGTTACAAATAGTCACTACATACGTTTCCCAACTTTCTGGTAAAGAGCTGAGAAGTAATAATCCCTGCATCTCATCATCTATATTCACTTTCATAGCAACCAACTTGTTTGCAAGACTCTGAAATAGACTTATGTGCTCAACAATGTTACCACCATCTTTATACTTCAAATTTACAAGCCTTCTGAGGAGAGAAATTATATTTCCCATTGTCTTTTTCGCAAAGAGGTTTTTTAACTTTTGCCAAACAACATCAGCTCTAGTTTCATCAGAAATATGCTCATGCAAGTTTATATCCATCCATCTTCTAATATAGGCAATAGCTTTTCTATGTTGAACTTCCCATTCTTCATCGTCCATAGTAGAAGGTTTATCTTTAACCTTGATAGACTTATACAAATCTTTGCAATAAAGCAAATCTTCCATCATACGCCTCCAAGTGGAATAATTTGATGAGTTCAATTTAATCATACCATCTAAATGCTCCATTTCAATCACACAAGAAAACTAGCACCAAACAACCTAGCTCTGATACCACTTGTTGGGAAGAAACCTGTTAAAGCGGAATATTCTTTTCCCTTTTTGTGTATCAAAGTGGGTTCCTTATCAAAATACCAACTTGATATCCAAATGTAAATATCAACCAACACAGCATAAACAATAGAGCAAATAATCAATTACACAGTGAGACCAAATCTTTTAATGTGGAAAACCCAATGTGAGAAAAACCACGGGACCGTAGTCCACCTCAAACTTCCACTATTAATAATAATGATAACAGGTTTATAGTAGGTCTTCTCTAGAATAACTAGAGGATCAGAATAACATCAAGATTATAGATCTTGGCTCAAGAATAACATATCTTCATCATGTAGGATGGATCTCATCGTAAGAAAATTCTAGGTCTTACAAAGTGGATATCATAGGAAAGTACCTTAGAGAGGGTAAACTGCAGATCAACACCGTTAGGATTGTAGAGTTTGCTGCAAGGATTCTTCACATAAAATTTGGGCCGAAACTGACAACATTTAGCCACCGATCGTCAAGCAGAAAACTCAGAAACCTAATATTTCTCTTTATTTCTCTCTCCTCTTTCCTTTGCACGCCGCACGCTGTACGTGTTCACTGTATATACACCCACGTTGTCATCGTACCAATTTTGCTCTTTCTCTCTTGAATTCTTTGATTTGGGCTCATGACTCAAATTTATCCAAGTCCACGTATGGGCCGGACCCAACACGTGTCGCTGGTCCCATGTCCTGCCTAAGTACTACACATTGTTCACCTTCAAGACAACGAGCAACCTGGTGAACACACAGGCCTCCGGGAGCAACAACGTCTACACCATCAACATCACCAGCAGCAACAACCAAGTGAACGTGTCGACGGGGGTCAACGAGATGCCCGTCAACAACAACCTCCATCTGGACTTCCCATTGGCAGTGTACTCGGTGGATACGGTCCTATGATCTACACCAATTGTAGTCGACCCTCCTCCTCACTAGCAACGAGCGAGTAGTCGCAGCCTTTGCCATTGCTCTTTAAACTCTGCCACAGACCACTGCACTACTCAACACTGATCTGTAGAAGCGGTAGCCCCTCTTCATAGGCGAGAAACCCTTCCCAGCAGATTTGCACCTTCTTCGTTCAGCGACTATGATCTATTGTTCGTGGGCCGCTCTCTTCTTCTTACTCGTCGTCGTTGATTCCTGATCATTGCCACGCTTCCAAGAGGCAGCCATCCTTGCCAAATGTTCATGGGCCCAGTCTGCACTACAACAGCACCCTAAGCGTGGCCCTTGCTGAAGTTGCATCGAGGCGAGTGCAGCTCTGTCGAATCCTGCTCCACCTTGTGCAGCACCCTTTGGAAGAGCTCGATGTTGTAGGGGAGCTTAAGCAGCCTGGCGGTGGTGTACCCGAACTCCTCCACCTTGTCGAGCAACGTTCAGAACAACAGGTGGTTGATGCACTCGGTGCGGACCATGAATTGCTCCTAGACCTACAAATCTCTCACAGATCTGCAATAAGAACTATAAATCTCTCACAGATCTACGACAAGAACTACAGATCTCTCATAGATATGCGATAAGAACTGCAGATCTCTCACAGATCTATGGCAAGAATTGCATATCTCTCACAGATCTACGATAAGAACTACAACGTCCCTCTTTCCTCTCTCTTCCCAGCGGATGATGCTCCCAAGGGAAGCACAGGTGCTACAAGCACTGCATCATCTTCCTTGCCATGGCAGAATCAAATGAAACTTCTGGTCCGGTCTGAATCTGCCACCTCCAGTGATGTTGATCAGATCAACACTTTCCTCCTTGGTGAACGATGATTGTCTTCTTCCGCTGCCACTCTGTGCCACTATGGCACCTCTAGTGTTGCGTTCACAAGTGCTGATTCTCCTCCTTCGGCAGCTGTGATTCTCTGATCGTTGGCCACACCGACAACTACTCACCCAAACCCCTTCTTCGACAAAGATCCTTCAGTGCAAAATTTGCATAAAGGATAGTTAATACTTTGCTCTTTATTCCTCCTACTACACAACCAAATCAAGCTAGTATAAAAATCAATTCCTTACTGTTCTGTCGTAAACTCCTATCTTGAGCCCTCTGATCAGTACACATCCTTATAATATCTTTATCATCTACTTCTGACGTTCTAGTTACTATTTCTGTAGGGAATTATAGTGCTTCTCTATATACAGGACTTATCTCCATCAATGCTGCCATGCTAATCCCTTTCAAATTATCAAAATGCGACAACTATGCATCTTGGCTTACCTAATTTTCTAATCTTCTATTTGGATATGACTTACTAGGCTACATTGATGGCTCTCTCAATTATCCACTAGTAATGATCAACATCTCTAGAGAACCCAGTCTAGTATCAAATCCAGCTCATAAACTATAGTTACGTTAAGATCGTCTTATCCTCCAAGTTATTCAAGCCTCAGTTACTGGATCCATCACCCCATTGATATCTTTATGTACGATTGCTGTAGAAGTATGATACAAGCTGCAAACAATCTTGGAAAATCATTCACATACTCGCATGCTCAGTCTTCTATCCAATCTAATAAATATAAAATAAGAGGAAAGTACCATTACTGATTATTTATAAAATATTAAAGTTATCATCAATGACTTGGCTTTGATAGGTTATTCCCTCTATGATGAAGAAGCCATACTCCATACCCTTAATGGCTTAGGAGACGAGTACAAGGAATTGACAGTTGTATTTCGGGCATGCGACTCACCAATATCATTCAAAGAACTCTATAACAAGTTAACTGACTACGAGACGTATTTGAAACATGAGGACAAGTTGCTCAAACCAACCATCACAGCTCAAGTTAGTCAAAAGTTTAAGAGGAAGAGCAACCAGTACAATAAGAACATCAACAAAGATTTGGCCAAGATGTCTCCTAACCCTGTGAGTTCTAAACAAACCCCCCCTTATTTGCATCATCAATATTTCTATCAAGGTGACAACTCCAATAACCATTAACCCTAGCATCCTGACCTCACAAGCCAACAAAAAGTTGTTTGCCAATTGTGTGATAAAGTTGAACACTCTACAAAAGTCTATCGGTCTCGACCCAGACTCCCTACTCCACCACAGTGGCCTAAGGCGAATCTCATGACTACTCCGGTTACTAGTCAACCTAATTAAATTGTGGACTCTAGCGTCTCTCATCACATCACCTCTAATCTTCAAAACTTGTCTATCTATAACAACTATGACGTAAATGAAGATATCATTATCAGTGACGGTAAAAGAATTTCTATTACTCATATTAGTTCTACAACGCTTAATTCACACACCGTAAGTTTTACACTCGATGATATTTTGTGTATACCTCACATTAAACAAAACATCATTTTTTTTTCTCAATTATGCAAATACAATAACACTTCAATTTAATTCTTTCTTGACTCTTTTCTTGTTAAGGATTTGAGCACGAGGGCATCCTTGGTTCAAAGCCAAAATAGAGGCAATATTTACGAATGGCCATGAACTCCACAAATAACTTAGCCCACTATTCGCTCTTAGGTTGCAACTCCAATTGATGTGTAGCATCGTTGTCTTGGTTATCCCTCATCCCTTATCTAGCAGAAATTACTTTCTTATTATTCTCTTCCTATGTTTAAATCAAGTAACTTTATAACTTATTGTGATGCTTGTCTTAGTAATAAAATTCATGGACAACCCTTTAGTACATCCTCTATATCTTACTCTAAATCATTTGAAATTATTTATACCGATGTTTGGGGTCCTACTCCAACCATTTCTTTTGGCAAATTTAGGTTTTATGTCATTTTTATAGATTATTTCACTAAATATACATGGTTATATCCTCTTCATTATTAATATGAAGTTTTCATAATCTTTACCAACTTTAGAAAATTGGTCGAGAACTACTTTCAATCTACAATCAAAACAGTTTACTCTAATGGTGGAGGTGAATATCAAGCCCTGACATCTTGCCTCTCAACTTGTGGTATATAATACCTTAAGTCACTCTCACATACTCCTTAACTAGTTGGCTCTGTTGAATGCAAATATTAACATATGGTTGACGATACCTTATTATCGGACAGCGATTCTGCAGTCCCAATGGTGTATCTAATCCTTAGACTTGAGACACCAAGGATGTCATGTATGAGTGCTCTATTCTTTGATACCGGACTTATAGGTTTAAATGTCCCCGATCTAGTACAGTCGGTCATCGGGAGTGGCAGTCAACTTTACGAGGGCTTTTGAGTGTCGATAGAGGATCATCCACTCTCGGTGTCATGAGAGGAATATCCCATGTGTTTGTGCTCAGACAAATCCCTAGCTAGGGTCATTCGGATTGAGAGAGAAAGAGTGTTTTGGGAGAATCCAATTAGAGCAAGACTCGAGAAGAAACCATATGGGTTTGATAGCACCATGCCCGGTATACAGTCTTTGAGATATTAGATAGCTGAGGGACTATAGGTACATGGTAACTAAGGATAGATGGGTCCAATGGATTGGATTCCCTTGTATCATCTAGGGACTATGGCGTAGTGGCCTAGTACATCCGTAGTCGATGAGTCGAGTGAATTATTATGGATATAATAATTCACTGAACTAGAAGGAGTTCTGACAGGTATGACTCATGGCCAGTTCGATATTGGGCCTAGAGGGTCACACACATATGGTAGGCATTGCGATGAGTATAGGTTCGGATATGAGATATCCGCCAGAGCTCCTATCTTATTAGATATCCAATAAGCCATTGAATTATTGGATCTCATGTACGAGATCCAATAAAAGCCCATGAGAGATTATTGGATGGAGATCTACTAATCTAAGAGGCTTGGGTAGTTGGATGAAGATCTAATACCCAATAGGGGAGGATCCATTATGGTTAAGATTAACAAGGGACCTCTATAAATAGGAGAGATTCAGTGGTTCATAGGCTAGAGCCTTTGCTTGCCTCTCCTATTCTCCTCCCCCCTCTCCACCTCAAAGCAAGCCTGGAGTTTTGAGGAGCGTCATCTCCTTCACCATCTCCTAGAGATCTGTAAGAATTCAGGGATATACGATCTCCTTAGGTAACACAATCTACTCTATATGCAGTTTTAAGTTTTACAGATTTTTGTACACTAATCTTTGCACAACGACGAATAAATCTTTGGGAAATTGGGGATTTTATTTTTTATTCTTCTACTGCACATATGATGTCGCCCATAAGATTTCTCAACTGTGGTATTAGAGCCAAATTGTTCGTGCGATAGATTGGTTTTGAATTATGTGTGTTGTGTTTTGGAGAAGCTTTTGGCATCAAAATCGTTGACGTAAAAGCGAGAAAGGGCAGCAACTGTTGCTGCCCTTACTGCCGTCGTAGATGGCAACGCTACCATCTGAGTGCAAGCAGGCTGCTTGCAGCGATAGCCACAAGACTGGTCGCATGCAGGTAGGCCCCCTACAACGGCACCTGCAGGTAGGGCCGTAGGCACGGCGGCCACTGCCCCACGTGCAAGGGCGGCGCCTACGGGTGCTAGACCCGCGGGCAGAGGCACCGCGTGGCAGTGGCCCCTACGGGCGCTACGCCCGTGAGCACAGCCGCCTGCGGGTACTACGTGGGGCAACGTCGCCCGCGGGGGCAGTGCCACCCGCGGGCAAGGGTGGCGTCCTACACCCCTCCGTCGCACAGGCTATCGCCGGCAGGGTGGCGATGGCGATGGCGGCGGCAACAGTAGGGGAAAGGGGGAAGAGGGTTAGGGGTTTTTATAGAAAAAGATAGTTTTACCCCTGTGAATTTGATAAATTTTATTTCTATCCTTTTATCCAAATTATGAAAATACCCCTTAGAAATCAAAAAATTCCTTTCATATCTATGAATTAAGAAAATATTAATTAATTAAAAGGTTTAATTGATTATTATTTTTATTATTATCTAGTTGTCATACATGATGATGATTTATATATGTGATGTATAATATGTGGATGGATGATCATGGACCGTGTGATGTGTGTACTTATGATTATTATTATTGGGGACTACGAGCCTCCATTTTTTATTTTTAATTTATTGTGGAAGCAATAGCTGGACCCACGAGACGGACGATTGCGATGCATGGAGATGCGTTGAAATGCCGACGGAACCGACAAGGATGAGATGGATGATCATAAGGCATGGAGATGCACCGCTACACACATAGATCTTGATGTAAGTGATTAGATCCACTGGCTCGGGCCTGATCACATTAGGTTGTGGTCCATGATCATATGGTGTGATTGCTTATACACCTACTAGATATGTATATATATTTACATGCAATATAGATATATATTAAATATATATGTGTGACATGTCATATTAGGAGACCAAATTATAGAAATCCCTCTCTCGATAATATTAAATCGGTAAACGTGAGGGAATTAGATTGACTCACGTGACCTTCCATTATTATAGGTAGGGATCGATTCCCGGTGTAAGTTGAGTTGGTCGAATCCCTCGAGGCTCACCTATATCGTGATTCACTATCTTGCCTACGACATAGAGATATCACCGATAACCTGAAGACATGGTATGCTTGGTCGAGTCCCTCGAGGGTATATCATCGAATCAGACTCATCTTGTAACGATGGTGTTAACTTAACCGAACATCATGGTTGGTCGAGTCCCTCGAGACCATGGTGATTCAGAGGCTGAACAGGATGGGAATCACAAGGAGTTGTGATCGGCAAGAGTTGCCTACCTTTTGGGCTTAGTGTGATTGGTCGAGTCCCTCGAGGTTATACTAAGACGCTGATTGGATCTTGATCCCCACTAGAAGTCTGCCAGAGACTTCCGTTTCACGTGCTGAGGGTGTCGTGTGACTTGCTAGTAAAACAGTGGGAGCATATTAAGATAGAAGTCCATATCTTGATTATTTATTTGTGTAAAATCTACATATTATTTATTTCTACTGCATCTTTATTTTTAGAAACTATCGCTTTCAAATCCCTTACAAGGCATACTTGATATCAACCGACTCATTGGTCCAAATTATACGGATTGGCTTTGCAACTTGAGAATTATTCGTACGGTGGAGAAAATTACATACGTCCTTGATACAGTGATGCCTACGCCCGAGGAAGGGGCAAGCGAGGATGAGATCACTCGCTATGTGAAGTACATTGATGACTCCACTCTTGCTTAGTGTTATATGTTGGGCTATATGATTCCTGAGTTACAGAGAATATGAAAAGATGGATGCCAGATCCATACTACTACATGTCCATAAATTGTTTGAGGAACAGGGAAGGACTCAATGATATGAGATATCCAAAAGTCTCTTTTGAGTTAGGATGACTGAGGGGACACCAGTTCATAACTATGTCTTAAAAATGATTGAGTGGATAGAGAAACTCACAGGTCTAGGAATGGTCCTAAAGGATAACTTGTGTGTGGACATTGTGCTTCAGTTCATACCAGATTCCTTTTCATAGTTCATAATCAATTTTAATATGAACAAATTTGAGGTGACTCTCCCGAAGCTCCTCAATATGTTGAGGAAGGCAGAGAGCACCATAAAAAAGGAGAAGCTAGTTCTCTACACTGGTGAGACCAAAAAGAAAAAGAAAGCAGAAAAGTCCCTTAAGAAGGGCAAGGGCAAGGGCAGACCAGGTAAAACAAAGGTTGCTAAGAAAGACTCAGCAAAGGACAAAGGTCAGTGCTTCCACTATGGCAAAGATGGGCATGGGAAGAGGAACTGCAAAGAGTACCTTGTAGAGAGAGCGAAACAGAAGCTTGGAGAAGCTTCAGGTATATTCATAATCAGTCTCCATTTGTTAGACTCTTATGATAACACATGAGTATTGGATACCAGTTGTGCTTATCATATATGCAATTCATTACAAGTTCTGGCAAGGCCTAGGAGATTGGCGAGAGGCGAGATGGACCTCAAGATGGGCAATGGAGCAAAAGTTGCTGTAGTAGCTATTGACGAGGTCACCCTACATCTGCCTAGTAGAGCTATTATTGCATTAGATACATGTTATATTGTTCCTTCTATTATCAAAAACATTATCTTCATTTCATGTTTGACAGTTAGTAGATATAAATTAATTTTTGAGAACAATTATTGTTCAATATTATTAGATAATGAGATTATCACGAAAGGAATATTGCATAATGGTTTGTTTATGTTAGACACTACTCCACATATCATGAATGTAAGTGTGTCTAAGAGGAAACGAGATGAGGTGAACAGTGCATACTTGTGACATTGTAGGCTACGTCACATCCACGAGGGAAGGATTTAAAAATTACTAAAGGATGGATATCTAGATCCATTCGACTATGAGTCATATGCAACTTGCAAACCTTGCCTTCGTGGAAAAATGACCAACTCTCCATTTAGTGGAATTGGAGAGAGAGCCACTGAGCTACTAGAACTCATACATAGTGATGTATGTGGACCCATGTCAACTCATGCCATTAGTGGTTACTCCTACTTCATTACCTTCACTGATGATTTCTTAAGGTATGTATATGTATACTTAATGAAGTACAAGTCCGAGGCCTTTGAGAAATTCAGAGAGTATAAGAATGAAGTGGAGAACCAAACTGGAAAGAGTATCAAGATTCTTCGATCAGATCAAGGAGGTGAGTACTTAAGTACAGAGTTTACCCAGTTCCTCAAGGGCCATGAGATTTTATCCCAATGTACACCTCCTTATACATCTCAGCTTAATGGTGTGTCTGAAAGGAGGAATCGTACCCCGTTAGACATGGTACGATCCATGATAAGTTTCGCTAACCTACCCATCTCATTCTGAGGATATGCCCTAGAGACCGTAGCTTACCTTCTGAATAAAGTTCCAACTAAGTCGGTAATGTCTACACCATATGAGATATGAAAAGGGAAGAAGTCCGATCTTAAGGTTGTTAAGATTTGGGGTTGCCCTGCTCACGTTAAAAGAAACAACCCCGATAAGTTGGAATCAAGGACGGAGTGGTGCAAGTTTGTGGGATACCCCAAGGAAACTTATGGGTATTATTTCTATCATCTCGAGGACCAAAAGATTTTTGTAGCTAAGAGAGCGATGTTCCTTGAGAAAGAACACATTCTTGGTGGAAATAGTGGGAGCATGATAGAGTTGAGCGAGGTTGGAGAACCTAGCTCAACCTAGCTCAAGCACCACCCCACAGCCTCAGTCTGTTTAGGTACCTAATACACAAGTTCTAACTTTACGTAGGTCAGACAGAGTATCTCATCCTCCTGAGAGATATGTGGGACATATTAGAGGAGAGGATGTTGAGGATATTGATCCTCAGACCTACAAGGAGGCTATTATGAGTATAGACTCCGGGAAGTGGTAAGAAGCCATGAATTATGAGATGGATTCTATGTATTCCAATAAGGTTTGGAACCTAGTTAATGTGCTCAAAGGTATTGTACCCATCGGTTATAAGTGGATCTTTAAGAAAAAGATCAGAGTAGATGAAAAGTTGGAGACCTATATAGCAAGGCTAGTGGCTAAGGGACTCAAAGGCAAGGTGTTGACTATGACGAAACCTTCTCACCCGTAACAATGCTAAAATCTATCTAAATTCTATTGGCTATTGCAACACACTATGATTATGAGATCTGGCAGATGGATGTGAAAATCGTATTCCTCAATAGGAACCTCGAGGAGGAGGTGTATATGATACAACCCGAGGAATTCATGTCCAAGGACTGCCCAAATAAGGTATACAGGTTGCTTAGATCCATTTATGGACCAAGGCAAGCTTCCCGAAGTTGGAACACATGATTTGATGAGGCAATTAAATCTTATAACTTCGTTAAGAACGAAGATGAGCCTTGTGTATACAATAAGGTAAATGGGAGAGCTATCACCTTTTTGGTGTTATATGTGGATGACATCCTGATCATTGAGAATGATGTCGGAATGCTATCCATATTAAAGACTTGATTATTTAGACACTTCTCCATTAAGGACTTGGGGAAGCATTATATATCTTGGGGATTTGGATCTATAGAGATAGATCCAAAAGGATGCTTAGCTTGTCCCAATCTAGGTACATAGACACCATTGTCAAAAGGTTTGACATAAAAAATTCTAAGAGAGGTCTCATATCGATGAGACATGAGATATCACTTTCTAGGAGTATGTCCCCAAAGACTCATAAAGAAAGGGCGAACATGGATAGGATACCCTATGCCTCAGCAATAGGGTCTATCATGTATGTCATCCTATATACTAAGTCTGATATAGCGTATGCTCTAAGTGTCACGAGCATGTATCACACGGATCCAAGCTTGGAATACTGGAAAGCAGTAAAGTGTACCCTTAAGTACTTGAGAAGAACTAAAGATATTTTACTAGTATATGGAGGTAGTAGCCTCAGGATTAAAGGCTACACGGACTCAAGTTTTCAGTCTGATGTCGATGATAGCAAGTTGAATTCGGGGTACATGTACACCTTGAATGGAGGAGTAGTGTGTTGGAAGAGTTCCAAGCAAGATACTACTACTGACTTGATCACAAAGGCGAAGTACATTGCTGTAGTAGAGGTAGCAAAGGAGAGAGTTTGGATGAAGAAGTTCATCACAGATCTGGGAGTCATGCCGGGTAGTAAGGAGCCGATTTCCTTATATTGCGATAACAACGAGGCAATTACTCAAGTGAAAGAACCCAGGTCTCATCAGAAGTGTTCTGAGGAGGTTCCTCCTAATCAGAGATATCGTGACCCGAGGAGATGTAGTAGTGGAAAGAGTTCCATCCGAAGATGACATTGCCGATCCACTGAAAAAATCGTTGTCTCAGATTGTCTTTAAGCGTCACAGGGGTCTAATGGGGATCAGACACATTGGTGATTGGCTTTAGGTCAAGTGGGAGATTGTTAGTTATATGTGCCCAGCAAGCCAATCACGTGAGTGATGGCATATATATATATATATATATATATATATATATATATATATATATATATATATATATATATATATATATATATATATATATATATATATATATATATATATATATATATATATATATATATATAGTGATGTTCTTGGATCTGTGCATCGGGAATTGGATCGTGATGAGATCACAATAATGATACCAATTCGCCTTTAAACACAGATCCTAAATAATCCCGGTCATAGGTTACTCGAGAGGGACATCGAGATAACCAGACATACTAGTGTGCTATATATCTGTCCATATGATGGATGCAGCCGGTTTCATAGCTGCTCATGTGGGGACACTAGGGATACAGTACACGTGCTCATTGGAGAATGAGTTCACTGATTGATCCGCTTATGGAATGCTGAATAGTTGATGATACTTTATTCTCAAATAGCGATTCCATAGTCCCAATGGTGTATCTGGTCCTTAGACTTGAGATACTAAAGATGTCATATATGAGTGCTCCATTCTTTGATACCGGACTTATAGGATTGGATGTCCCAGATCTAGTATAGTCGGTCATCGGGAGTGGCAATCAACCTTACGAGAGCTATTGAGTGTCGATAGAGGATCATCCACTCTCGGTGTTATGAGAAGAATATCCCATGTATTCTTGCTAAGACAAATCCCTAGCTAGGGTCATTCGAATTAAGAGAAAAAGAGTTATCCGAGAGAATTCGATTAGAGCAACACTCGAGAAGAAACCGTATGGGTTTGATAACACCATGGCCGGTATACGGTCTCTGGAATATTAGATGGATGAGGGACTATAGATACATGGTAATCGAGGATAGATAGGTCCAATGGATTGGATTTTCCTGTATCATTTCGGGACTATGACGTAGTGGCCTAGTACATTCGTAGTCGATGAGTCGAGTGAATTATTATGGAGATAATAATTCATTGAACCATAAGGTGTTTTAACAGGTATGACTCACGACCAGCTCGATATTGGGCCTAAAGGGTCACACATATATGGTAGGTATTGCGATGAGTAGAGGTTCGAATATGAGATATCCGCCAGAGCTCCTATCTTATTGAATATCTAATAACTCCATGAATTATTGGATCCCATGGACGAGATCCAATAAAAGCCTATGAGAGATTATTGGATATAGATCCATTAATCTAAGAGGCTTGGATAGTTGGATGAAGATCCAATACCCAATATGGGAGGATCCATTAGGATTAAGATTGATAGGGGACCTCTATAAATACGAGGGATTCAGTGGTTCATAGGCTAGAGCCTTTGCTTGCCTCTCCTATTCTCCTCACCCCTCTCTACCTCAAAGCAGGCCTAAAGTTTTGAGGAGCATCATTGCAGCCCTACTGTGTGGATCACTGTTAGAGAGGAGGGTGCTTGACCTCCTTCACCCTCTCCTAGAGATCTACAAGGATTTAAGAATATACGATCTCCCTATGTAACACAATCTACTCTATATGCAGTTTTAAGTTTTATGGATTTTTGTGTACCAATCTTTGCATAACAATTAATAAATCTTTGGGAAATTGGGGATTTTGTTTTCTGTTCTTCCGTTGCACATGTGATGTCGCCCCTATGATTTCCCAATAGCTACAACCCATAAAACCAAAAAGTCTTTATATCATGTTACGTTTTTTTTGTGGAGTCTACCTTTCCTTTCTAAAATCATGAGTCTCCTACAATGCAAGCCACTCCGATAAACATTTATCACTAGAGTATACCTCCGATCCTACCGGTCGAGCCTCACATGACACTATTCAGTTCTTCCCCTTATGATCCACACTCTACTACTACTCTAGTTCAGTAGTTGACTATTCCCTCTATTACTTCTCCACTCCATTCTTCTCAAGTTTTCTCCATTGATGAGGCAATATATTCAAAAACATAACTATTGTCTTTACCTCCTTCTAGATCTAGTGACACTAAAGTACCTCAGCCTAACCCGACCGGTGTTAGTGACTTTCCATCGCCGATACTAACAACATAAACTCACAATCACATATTCTCCAAACATCCAATGACAACACACTCCAAGAGTGGTATTTTTAAACCACATCAAATCCTTGACCTACATGCTATCATATAATCCTCACCTAAGACCATTGAACCCACCATATTCACTCAAGCCTAAAAATCTCCACATTGGCGTAAAGTCATATGTGAAGAATATGACGCCCTCCTCCATTACTTAACATGGACCGTTGTACCCTTTCATCACACACAAAACATCATCGAGTGTAAGCGGGTCTTTCGAATTAAGTAGAACCCAGATAGATTTGTTGCTAGATATAAAGCATGTCTAGTCACCAAAGGGTTTTATCAATGACCTGGTGTTGATTTCACTAAGACATTCAATCCCGCTGTTAAACCCACAATAAGCTGACTTATCTTGAGTTTTGGCCACCACTAAAGGCCGACAATTATAATAATTGGATGTTAATAATACCTTTTTACAAGGGACTTTAACTAAAGACATCTTTATGCAATAACCTCATGGTTTCATTCATCTTCAATATCCAATGCATGTTCACAAACTATAAAAAGCTATTTATGGACTTTGTCAAGCTCCAAAAGCCTAGTACACTAAACAAGGCTCGTTTTTTACTTCAATTGACTTTATCAACTCTAAGTCTGATATCTTGTTATTCCTATGATGATAAAATGGAGGCACAATATATCTTCTAGTGTATGTAGATGACACTATTGTCATGGGCAATAATCCTATAAAGATACAGACATTCATCAACCAATTGACAAATCGATTCTCCCTTAAAGATCTAGGAACCTTGAGCTACTTTTTGGGAGTAGAAGCAACATATACATCTTCAGGTCTCTTCTTATCATAAAGAAAGTACATTCAAGATTTATTATCAAAGACAAACATATAGGACGTAAAACAGGTTACAACTCCCCTCTCTACTAGTGAATCACTCAAATTATATGATGGAAGTTTTGCTATGAAATCCACTTAATACTAACAAGTAGTTGGCTCCTTATAGTACTTATCTCTCACCTGCCTAGACATCTTATTTGTGGTCAATAAATTATCATAATTTATGCATCGACCATCTACTATGTATTGGTCTACAATTAAACGAATCCTGTGATATCTTAAAGGGACCCTCAATCATGGTCTCTTTTTCCGCAAACACTCTCCACTTCATTTTTATGCCTTTGCTGATGCTGATTGGGCATGAAACTTTCATGATAGAACATCCATGTCGGGATATATTATCTTCCTTGGAGCTAATCCAATCAGTTGGAGTTCTGAGAACCAAAAGACAATCACACAGTCTACAACTGAAGCTAAATACCGTGCCATTGCCATCGTTGCTGCAGAACTCAATTGGGTCATGAATCTGCTCAAGAAATTCAACATTGACTCCACTCTTACTTCTATAATCTATTATGATAATGTGAGAGCTACCTACCTACGCGCCAATCCAGTGTTTCACTCCACCATGAAACATATTGCCATTGACTTCCACTTTGTGCGAAATCAATTTATCCGACATCAACTATGTATTTCTCACATACATATAACTGATCAACTAGTAGACTCACTCATTAAGCTTCTTGCTTATAAACTATTTTCATTGCATCGGTCCAAAATCGACATCGTTGATAGGAGTACCATCTTATGGGGGCATGATAGCAGATAAGATTTTTTCAACTATACAAGAAAATCTCGTTACTTTGTTGAGGAAAATTCTTCCTCCTAACCTATATAAATAGGGAGAACATATCAATAAACTTCAATAAAAAACATATCTTTTATCAATATTATGGTGTATATATTATAAGAAGAACTACTCGACTTTAGATAGGTCATGGTCAACTACCATAACGATGTTAAAAGCAAATGGAAGACAACTTTGAACATTTTTTGAAATCAAGCTCTAAATCAAAACCCAACACCTACATTATGTTTCGAGAGCTTTGACAAAAGGTCTACTATAAGCAAGAAACATCAATTGACAACATCAACCTAAAATAACATAATTCACACTAAGAACTACTTTCTCTATTCCAAATATCTAATTTACAAAGAAGGTTGACGGTGTTGTCGCTAGTCATAGGTGCCCTGCAAGCCAATCACGTGAGTGATGGTATATGTGACATGATACATATTCTTTTTGCTTATTATATTTTGACAATTTATTTCTTTATATTGCTTGTTGCATATATGCAAATATATTATGATGTCCATGGATCTATACAATGGGAATCGGATCGTGATAAGATCACGATAATTAGATTGATTCACCTTTAAACATAAACCCTAAATAATTCTAGTCATAGATTACTCGAAAGGGACATCGAGATAATCGAACAGATTGGTGTGCTGTATACCTATCCATATGATGAAGGTAGTTGGTCTCATAGTTGCTCGTGTGGGGACACTAGGGCTACAGTGCAGATGCTCATTGGAGAATGAGTTCACTGATTGATCCGCTCATGGAATATTAGATAGTTAATGATAATACCATGCCTAGCATACAGTCTCTGAGATATTAGATGGATGAGGGATTATAGGTATATAGTAACTGAGGACAAACAAGTCCAAAGGATTAGATTCCCTTATATCATTTGGGGACTATGGCGTAGTGGCCTAGTACGTTCGCAGTTGATGAGTCAAGTAAATTATTATAATTCACTGAGCCAGAAGGAGTTCTGACATATATGACTCACAGATAGCTTGATATTGGGCCTAGAATGTCACATACATATGGTAGGCCAATAAGCCCTTGAAATATTTCGACGAGTAGAGGTTCGAATATGAGATATCCGTTGGAACCCCTATCTTATTGGATACCCAATAAGCCCTTGAAATATTTGATCCCATGGATGAGAATCCAATAAGAGCCAATGAGAGATTATTGAATAGAGATCCACTAATCTAAGAGGTTTGGGTAGTTGGATGGAGATCCAATATCCAATAGGGTAGGATTCATTAGGGTTAAGTTGACAAGGAAAAGTATTAGAGTTAGTTGAATGTATTTTCCAAAATTACCTAATCCTTTTTTGCTAAAACCCGCATAAAAATATGTGACTGACGTTAGTAAAGCTAAAGCAACAGTAGTATTTATATCATTCGTGGGCACAACTAACTCCCCATGAGGTAACTATATAATTTTTCAAGGTAAAAGAGCACCTGACCAGTTAGAAACAAAAATAAATACGAATATAGTTCCAATAAAGGGAACCCAAGAACCATATTCTTCTCCAATCTAGGTTTTGCTCAAGTCTCGAATAAATTCAAGGATATATTCGAAGAAATTCTGATCGCTAGTCGGAATGGTTTGTGGATTCTGACCAGCTAGGATCACCGAACCTAATAAGATATTAATTACTATCCAAGAAGTGATAAATACTTGGGCATAGGGGGCCTCTATAAATAGGAGGGAACTAAACACCCATAGGCCAGAGGTTTTTGGCTGCTACCTCCTATTCTCCTCTCCCCTTCTCTTCCTCATAAAGCAGGTGTGGAGTTTTGGGCAACGATTTGAAAAGCATAGTCACAACCCTGCTATGTGGATCACCATTCGAGAGGAGGGTGCTTGACATCCTTCATCCTCTCCTATAAATCTGTAGGGATTCAGGGATATACGATCTCCCTAGGTAAAACACAATCTTTTATATACGTAGTTTTCATTTATAGATTTTGCACACCAATCTTCGCACGATGACGAACACCTTTTTGGGAAATATGAAAATTTTGTCCATGGTACATTCTGGGGATATGCCCTAGAGATCGCAGCTTAACTACTAAACAGAGTTTCTAGAAAGTTGATAGTGTCTATACCATATGAGATATGGAAAGGAAAGCCTGATCTTATGGTTATTAAGATTTGAGGCTACCCTGCCCACATTAAAAGACATAACTATAATAAGTTGGAATTGAGGATGAAGCAGTGCAAGTTTGGTGGATACCCCAAGGAATCTTATGGGTATTATTTCTATCATTCCGAGGACCAAAATATCTTTATAGCTAATAGAGTAGTGTTCTTTGAGAATGAATACATTCTTGGTAGAGACAATGGGAGCGTGATAGAGTTAAGGAAGGTTAGAGAACCTAGTTCAAGCACCACTCCATAGCCTGAGTCTATTCAGGTACCTAGCACATAAGTTTTGACTTTACATAGGTCCGATAGAGTATTACATCTTCTTGAGAGATATGTGGGACATATTAGAGGAGAGGATATTAAGTATATTAATCCTCAGACTGATGAGGAGACTGTTAGGACCAAGTCATCACTAAGAGGGGGGGTGGAGTGAATTAGTGCAGTGACAAATTCGTCGGTTTTGGAAAATATTCATTCGTTAAAACTAATCTCGAAAAAGAGTGTTTAAACTTGACTTAGAGTAAATGAACTAAGCAATTAACTTAGAGAGTAATGACAATGATAATAAAAGCAGAATGGAAATGAGCACACCAGATTTATAGTGGTTCGGTCATCGTGACCTACATCCACTCCTGATTCCTCCTTGTTGAGGCCACTGGCGTCCACTAGTGGTCTTCCTTCAATGGGCGAAGACCAACCACCATTTTATAACTCTCTTCTCCTTTTCACGGGTTTAGAAGATAACCTTTACAAGCCTCATATCTCTCTTGAATGATCACAACACTAGAAAGGGAGGAGAAGGACTCTTTGCACTTTTATAATATTTTCACACTCTAAGACTACAATATTTTGTTCACACTTTCGTGCCCTTTCATCAGAAAAGGGTGGGATATTTATAGGCCCCAATGACTTTAAAATTGGAGCTAAAAAGTATCTCATCCCATATTTCTAGGGTACTGGTGGTACCACCGCCTGCAGATTGACACTAGGCGATACCATCACTCATTCTAGGCGGTACGACTACTTGATAGAGCTCGGAGACCGAGCTCTGGTGGTACCACCATCTGATAGGGTGGTACCACTGCTTGGCAACATTAACTACCGACGGTACCACTGCCCAGACCACCTGGGAGACTAAATCCTAGGCAGTGCCACCATTGGCCCTGGAGGTGCCACCACCAGCCATGACTCAGATGCTGAATGAGCTATTCAATCAGCCCAATTTAGCCCTGTTAAGGGCCTAGTTGACCCTTAACTAAGTTAGTGGGATTATCTCCCAATCCTAACTCAACTTACAGTCTAACTACGATAATTAAGACATTCAACTAAGTAATCTCTGTTTGGTATGTCAATTGTTCTCTCGACGAACTTCCAACGAACTTCTCGGCAAACTTTCGGTGAACTTCTCGGTGAACTTCCGACGAACTTCTGGCGAACTCCCGACGAACTCTCAGTTAACTCTCGATGAACTCTCGGTGAGGTTTCGATGAACTTCCGATGAACTCCTAACGAACTCTCAGCGAACTCCCGATGAACTCTCAGCGAACTCCCGATGGACCCTCAACGAGCTTCAGATGAACTCTTGGTGAGCTTCCGACAAACTTCTGGTACATTGACTGAATCTTCGACGTATCGTCTGATCTTTGACTTTGGCCCAACATCTTCTTTATGCCTTACTGCTATCGTAGTTAATCCTACACACTTATCTCAACATATAGATTAGATCAAACAATTTACCAATTGATTTCATCATCAAAATATGAGATTCAACAATGTCTCCCTTTTTGATGATGACAATCAATTGATGACAGAGTTAACCTTAACTCCCCCTATCAATATGACATACTTATGAAAAAATACTCTTGAATTCAAGGCCTTTTAATTCGAGCATCAAATTGATAAGATACATGCATTTAAAGCTTATTGGCATACTCATCATGATACTAGTCATGATTTATCATCTCAAAATATGATACTACGTATTTTATTACAATAAAAATGATGTCACATCCATTTTTAGGTCCAATATTTAATGATGATAGATAATCATCATTTTCAATTATGATACAAACTTCAAATATGAAATTTAGCAAGATTCAAATTTCAAGTTTGATAAATGATGATAATTCATCAATCCGAGGCATGATACTAATTGTAACTAGGAAATTAAGTATTATAAGTTCGATACCTTATCATAATGATAGACATTCATCATTTTGATACGAAATCAAGCATGATTTTAAGAATGAAACATTTTTAAGTATCCATGCCATATTACGATGCGTTTCAAGCATTCATGATAAATTCATAATGATTCATGATATATTTCAAATATTCATAATGCCAAGTTGTCATCAATTTATCATATTTCTTCCCCTTTGTTATTAACAAAAAGGAAATGAGCAATCATTTTAAGCAAAAATTTCACTTATTGTAATAGGATTCTTCTTGAAAGGGAAAAAGGAAGGAAAAGCCCATGAATAGTGCATTTATCAAGAAGAATTGAGATATTGAAAGTTGATGAATAATACAAGGAGAGTCAATAAATGATTGAAAATTCATTTCATCAAATGAGATTCACAATAAAAGCTAAAGATGTATCATTTCATGACATAGAATTCGTGAATGTTCTTTTATGAAAGAAAAATTCATGAATAAAATTCGTGAAAGCTGTTTCTGTCAAATGAATTCATGATCTTTGCAAAGATGACAATGATTCTGTTGTCCCCAATGGTATACACGATCCTTAGATTTAACATACCAAGGATGTCCTGTATGAGTACTTCATTCATTGATACTGGACTTATAAGCCTGGAAGTTCCAAATCTAGCACAACCGGTCATTGGATGTAGCAGTCAACCTTACGAGGACTATTGAGTATCGATAGAGGATCATCCACTCTTAGTGTCATGAGAGAAATATTTCATGTGTTCTTGCTTAGACAAATCCCTGGCCAGGGTCATTCGGATTGATAGAGAAAGAGTTCTCCAGGAGAATTCGATTAGAGCGAGACACAAGTAAAAATTGTATGGGTCTGACAGCATCATGTCCGGTATACAATCTCTAAGATATTAGATAGATGATGGACTATAAATACATGATAATTGAGGATAAATAAGTCCAAAGGATTGAATTCCCTTATATCATATGAGGACTACGACGTAGTGGCCTAGTACATCCGCAATTGATGAGTCGAGTGAATTATTATAATTCATTGAGCCAGATAGAGTTCTGACAGGTATACTTATGTCTAGCTCAATATTGGGCCTAGAGGGTCACACACATATAATAGATGTTGCTACGAGTAGAGGTTCAAATATGAGATATCCGCTAGAACCCCTATCTTATTAGATATCCAATAACCCCCTGAATTATTGGATTATATGGATGAGATCCAATAAGAGCTAATGAGAGATTATTGGAAGGAGATCCACTAATCTAAGAGGCTTGGGTAGTTGGATAAAGATCTAATACGCAATAGAGTAGGATCCATTGGGGTTAAGTTGACAGGGGGCCTCTATAAATAGGAGGGAACTAAACACCCATATGCTAGAGGTTTTTGGTTGCCAGCTCCTATTCTCCTCTCCCCTTCTCCTCCTTAGATAGTAGGTGTAGAGTTTTAGGTAATGATTTGAGGAGCCTAGTCGCAGCCCTGTTATGTGGATCATTGCTAGAGAGGAGGGCGCTTGACCTCCTTCTTCCTCTTTTATAGATCTGTAGGGATTCAAGGATATATGATCTCCTTAGGTAAAATATAATATTTTATATACACAGTTTTCAATTTTACGGATTTTGAGCACCAATCTTCGCACGATGATGAACACATTTTTGGGAAATATGAGAATTTTGTTTTCTGTTCTTCCATTGTGCATGTGATGTCGCCCCTAGATTTCCCTATAGTTATTGGAAATTATCTCTTTTATTCTCTCACATCGATGGTGTTGTTCCCTGGTTGTTGTCGACCATGAATTGGCATGGCTTGATTTTGTCCCGAAGGCATAAGAGTGTCCGAGTAACCCATGTGATAATTAAGCGAGGTTATTGGAGTCAAGAAAGGTTCAACTAAAGTAATCTCGAGGTGATAGTTGAGCATCCGAGGCGGCTCCTAAATCGGATCGAGGTTGGTTGCGGCCTTCTCGGGGTTCTAGGGCTAGGCTGAGGTCAACCTTGGTCTCCTTGGGGAACTTGCACAAGCAATAGGGGTGGGTGAAACAGTTGTGGATTTCTCGACTCAGATGCCTCCGATGGTAAAATTTGTTTTTTGTGAAGTGAAACAGTTGCGAATTCGAGTCTGATCCATGTTCAGGCCTTGGGGATCAACTTTTATACCTGAGTGGTCAATGAAGGAGGACTAATGGTTGATGAAGACTAGCATATACGTTCTTCTGTGGTACATTTATATGGATGGCCAATCTATCCATTTCTGTGTGGTGCATTCATGTGGACGACTGATCTATACAACCCCTTGTGGCATGTCATTAGTGAAGGACGCTTATAAGGGCGTCACTTGCCTATCCTGATAAATATTGGGGATAGCTGAATGACTATCATCTATGCAAGCCAACTAGGGGGGAGGAGGCGTCGGCAAGTTCGGTCACTAGGGGGCTATTGCCATCGGCAGTCGACTCGTATTGCCTTCTCCTAAGTTACGGTCTGCTTAGGACAGCAGGTTGACCACCCTACCATTTGCTACTGGGAAAGGATAATCCAGGCTTTACTTTGCCCACATTAGTGCCTTGGTGGTATCCAGTTGGTAGGTCAAGACTAACGCCAGCATATTTCTTATCATTCATCCCCTCGGAAGGCATGCTTCAAGACTCCGATGAGGGGGCTTGAGGTACGTCATTTGGCTTTTTTGTTAGTCGGGTTCTTTGATTCACATGGTTTGGTTATGCCTCGTTTGGTGGGCCTATCTTAATAGAGCATTTTGACATGGGTCAGGTTTCTCGACTCACACATTTTGAGCATGTCATGCTTGGCATCCTTCCGTAGCTAGCGTTGTGGTGTAGGTCGGATTTCTCGACCTGTATGCCTCGAGCACATCGTGCCTAATTTGCCCATTGTGTTGGGTGTTCATCCCTATCACCATGGGTTAGGGGCTTTTGCCATACTGCGCTTTCATCCCCACTACAGTGGGTCTTCATCCCCACCGTAGCAAGTTTTCATTTCTGTCATAGTGGGCCTTCATCCCCACCATAGTGGGTTAAGGGCTTCTACTATAGGGGTCTTTGTCCTTACCATAGCAAGTTTTCATTTCTATCATAATGGGTCTTTGTTCCTATCGTAGCAGGTTTTCATTTCCACCGTAGCGACCGATCAAGATGGGGCCTCCTCACCAAGCGAACCCTCCTACCGCTGGTCTATGTGTCGGTCCTTATGTCCTGGCCTACCATTCCATCACATCATGGTAGGCCTAATCAGCCAACAGGGGGGACATCCTGGTGGATTTTTCCTGCCTCAGATTATGGCAAGCTTTTTCTTGCCTTATCAAGGCTTCAACAGGCCTCAAGGCCCATGCCCTTCCCCTGGGTCTCGAAGCTTCACCCCTTTATAGCAGGGCTCAAGTTCCACTACTATCGAGAGCTCCCTCGAGGTGCTATCATGAAGGGAGCTTCCCACCCTTAGGAATCTTCCAAGCTGGGGCCACCTATCCCAATTATGGGAGGTGAGGGGGCAGTGGCTCCCTTTATATCTCTTTTGCTTGCTTAGAGGAAAGGTTTATCTTGTGCCTTAGCCCTTTTCTTTAGCTTCAGCATTCTTGGATTTCAAGAGCCTTAGCCTAGCCCTTCACCGTTGGTCAATCTCTCCTCATATCTCTTGGTAATCCTTCAATGTCCACAAACCAGGTCGAGATGTCTTTGCCCTCTCAAGCTAGCTTTGATTCGTCAAGTTGGTAGTTTGTTGAGGTCCATGTTCCATCCTCGAGTAATCTAAGGGTGGAGCGGGTTGATTTGCCCTCCTCAACGAACGAATCTCTAATGGACTCGAAAGTATTGAATCTCAATTTTTGATGATGAAATCAATTGATAAAATTATAATCTAATATATGTTTAAGTGACGCAGGACTAACCTCAATCAAGGAAAGGCAATTCAATTAAAGCAGGAAGAATCAGACATTAGGCCGGAGTGGAACATGTTAGAAGATTAGACATCGGTTCGGAGGAATGATCGACCTGTCGGAAGGACTTCGTGCCATGAGTTCGGGCGTTAGGCTGAAGAATCGGACATTGCGCCAAGGAGATCAGAAGTTACGGGAGTCAACATGCAGATTAGGCAATACACCAAAGGAGAGGATGATGCGCCGAAGGATCGAACGAAGCATCAGATAAACCAATGACATGCCAGACAACATAGTATTCAAGCTTGTAATCATGTGTCTAGATTGAGTTAGTTTAGGTCTAATTAAGTCAGTTTTGGGATGAAACAATGTCAACTCAATTAAGAGCCAATTTATTACGGACAAAACTATAAACAGGGTGTTTAATATAATGCTCATGTATGTTCATGTTTTTGGTTTGTTCATGCTTTGCACAATATGTAGAGGGATAGTAAAAGGCTTAACAATCCCAATTTAGTTGAGTTTGGTGGCTATTTTAGTCTTATAAATAAAGATTGTGTCATGTGGACACTTGTGTGAGATTTCGGTCTGTAGTTGATCATTTTGGATTCTTTGTTGTGTGACCGTTCAAAGCTTGTAAAGTCTGTTTGTAATTTACATTGGTTATGAAGTGTTTTCTAAAATGTTTGCTTGTAGATCCTGAGTGAGGCACTTTCTTTAACCCATTTTATCTTTTGTAGGTCCTAAGGGACCATGGGAGGTTTCAAGGAGGCTGACCTTTACGGACGGACATGAAAGAGTGCCGTACAACATAGACAAAACCATCTAAGTCCATGATAGATGGTATCAGAGTGGGACAAGCACTCATATAAATACTTGGTATGCAAACGTCGGGGACCTAGCGGGGCTGTGTTGAGGGCAACTAGCACACGTGACCGTTTGGGAGAAAAAGGGGCATGGAGAAGTAGGGAAAAGGAGTCGCCTAGAGGAGCGGGCATTTGAGATTGGCATTTAGAGGAATGACTAACCCTTTACACAAGAGGCACCACGAGAACAAGTAAGTTGGGAAGAATACGTAGCGCACAAAGGTTGGGATGGTTGAGTTTGAGTTATAGCTCAACGTTGGCAACTATACTTGATGGTGCTCAAGGCAAGCGAGGCGCTTGATAAAGGATGAGACAATGTAAGGTAGAATGGGTTGTTCAGCGACCGAAAGAGTTGTGCAAAGCTTACAAAGGTGAGGGGAATTGCCAACTTAAAGAATTCAGTACTCATGCAAAGGCTTGTATGTGAACGATGGAGTGTTTGTGGCCATCCCAAGGTGACCGAAACTTGGTGCAATGGAGCATTGAAACTTTCTCTTTAGCATAAGAAGGATACATTTATAGGAGGCTGAAGTGTGCAACAAGTTTAGCATATTGCTAGGCCTTAAGAGATGCAATAGGGACTATATTGACATGGAGTCGCGATCTAGCAAGTGCGTTTATGAGAGGTAGAACAATGCATAGTTTGTTCAGCAAGATGGAGTAGTCCAAGGGGATGGTGGTCTCCAAAACTTTCAAAGAGATGTAAGCGAAGAGAGAAGTTGCTTCAACGGGATAGATATCCAAGAGGGATAAATCCCGACTCTCTAAAGAGAGAACCATGTGCAACGGACTACACATGTTGAGGAGAAGTACCTCAAAAATAATTTCGCAAAGCTCAATGGACTGAGCGAGCGACGATGAGTCATCATATGATCTCACTTGAGATAATGCATTAGGGAATGCATTGCGAGATCAAGTGGGGGAGCGATCCAAGTAAACACAAATGACGACACACTTATAGTCAATATGGAGATCAGACTCAATGAAGGGCTAACCTGTAGAATGGTGGGCACAAGGGCCACCATCATCTCAATGCAAAACGAGAAGCAGAACAACTTGGGTATAACTTGGCGAAGTACCCAACCCGCATGAAAGCATGAAGGGAGCCAACATAGAAGATGGAATGTGGAGCGGAGGCACAGAGGTCAAGGACATGAACTCTTGCAAAGGCAAGAGCGGGTTCATGTCGTTCCATGTTGTCACGGACTTAGCTGGTTTTGCCTAAGTCGTGCGGCACCCTTGCGTATCCGTCTGCAAAGGTTAGCCTCTCCGAAGCCTCCCACAGTCCCTTAGGACCCACAAAAGAGAGAACGAGTTAGAGAAAATGCCTTATTCGGGATCCACAAGCAAACATTTCTGAAAACGTTTCATAGACAATGTAAATTACAAACAGACTTTACAAGCTCTTAATAGTTGCACAATAAAGGGTCAAAATGGTCTACTACAGATCGAAAATCTCTCACAAGTGTTCACATGACACAACCTTTATTTACAAGCTTAAAGTAGCTACCAACCCAACTAAAATGGGACTATTAAGCCTTCGGTCGTCCCTCTACATGTTGTTCAAAGCATGAACATACCAAAAGACACGGACATACATAAGCATTACATCAAACATCCTGTTTAGAAGTTTGTCCGTGACATTCTCCCCCACTTATTCCTTCGATGTCCTATTAGAACCCTTGCAGATTCTAAACTTGGGGTTGATCTCTTTAGGGGATCGGCCTCCTTAGAACTCTATAGGGGTTCCTCCCTCCAAGTTGCTGCTCAAAGGTTGCAGAAAAGATTCATCTATTGCTTATGAAAAGAGGAGGAATACATGACTATTTATAGGGCTTCTAAACCCTAACTCCTAATAGGACTCCTACTCAAGACTCATACTTCTAACCATCTCCTAATAGGACTCCTACTCAAGACTCCTATTCCTTTACAACTCCTAATTTTTCTCTAAGAAACAACCTCCTAACCCTAGCCGACCTTTTCATCTCTTTAATAGGGGTTGGCTTAGGTAGATTTTACATGAATGTCCCTCTCAATTAGGACTCTCCAAGCTAGAGGTCTAACATGTCCTCGTCGAAGCCTTTGCCGACACTATAACTCCTTGCCTTTACTGAGTCTTCAATCTTCTACTCTAGTTGCAATGCGCCTCCTGGCTCCCAGCTACTCTCTGTTGCTGTTTTTGAGTAGTCGAACCTTTGATCTGCCAAGCTGCTTCAACTCACCAATGACTTTGACTCTAGTGTGAGGTTGGGTGAGTTGTGTTGATCCCTATTGGTTCCTGTGGATCCTCCAGATGAAGAAAAAGACCATCCTTACTATACGCCAATCTCTCAAATGCCTCATGCTGCTTGAATTGGGTGTATGCTTGTTGGAGCTTTAACGAGCATCGCCTCACAAACTTCTGAAGTTTTGGATCCTTCCTCTATAAAATTTGCCCATTGACTCTTTTTTAACTTAGTTGTCACTTCCAAGTAGATTCACATCACTTCCGCTTTCAATTGGCATTTCGTTGGGAAATGAAGCGGACAATCTACTCTCAGTAGCACTGATCACCGTTGGTGAGGATTTGACAACTATTGTCTTCTATTATCTTTGAAGGGTCTTTGAACCTATGCAGAGCTCCTCTGGATAGGTAAGAGAATTAAGGTACTCAGTTTCGACCATTCTCTTAAGAGTTGAGAAGGCAAAGGTTACTTGATTTCGCTTGCTTCCTCGAGATTGTACTCCATGCATCGAGTTAGTTACTGGCCTTCGCCTGCTCCTTGCTCACACTTCTAAAGCACTTGAAGTGTTTGCACTCTTTGCCTTGAGTTAGTTACTGTGATTCACCTTCTCAATGCCATCGAACTTCTGGAATGCAAGAAGCTTTCACCCCAACTTGGAGTAATTCTCTTATAGATTTGGTCACCTCTAGGATTGTATTGTCTTCTCCATCAACCCTGCCACCTACTCCACTGAGTAGCAAAGGTATAGCACCATGTACTGCCTGCTTCATTTCTTGGTCGTGCACTCTTGCATGACCTGAAGTACTTCACTTTTGGCTATCTTGACGAGAAGCTCGTTGACATAGGTCTTACGAAGTTCCTTGGCCTCTGCCCTTCAACCTTGTCTCGGTACTTGGAGTTTGCCTCTGCATGCTCCACCTCCTTGGCCCCTTTCACGACCAAGCGCTCTCCCTCCATGAGAGCAAGGGATCAATGACTTTCACGGAAGTCCAACCTCTGTAGTACCATGGCGCTGCCATGCCCATGGCCCTACTATTCGTCGCCTCGCATCTGCATTCCTTTTCTTCACGATCAGTAGATATGTCTCTATGGCATTCCTCCGAGTCCACCTCCATTCTAACTGATGCTTGATTTTGGGTAGCTAAGTCCCTCTGGACTCGTTGTCACTTCCTTGCCCCTTTCAACCTCCTACTTTAACATCTCTGTGCTCTCCAAGTAGCTCCCTTTGGTCGATGGAAAGACATATTACAACTCCCATGCATGACCTCTACCATCGCATTATACGTTCGCTTACTCGACCTTGTCCTCTGACTTTCCAGGCTCCCTTAAGCGAATATAGGCCCTGGAGCAGTCCAACTCTCCAGCTGCTTCGATCATACCTTTGCATGATCAAGTCACTCCCATGGGACTCACTGGTACTTGCATTTAAACTTTTCCCTTGGTGGAACACAACCCCCATATGCTGATGACCAAGGCTTTCATCCGATGCAAAATTCAATGCACGAACGGAAGACTCGCCTCTGTGGTACCATGGTCTTCACTCATTGAATCCATAGCCCTTCTTGCCATCGTGTTGTTCACCAAAGTGGAGCTTCCAGTAGGTCCCGATTATACCTCCGTATGATCTAGTCCCTCACGGGACTATGTCGTGTGTATCGCATTGCCACGAACTGTTCCACTACGATCCGCTGCACCATGTCGCCTCCTGGTGACATCTCTATTGCATTCTGATCCTTGTGGGATGAACTTGAATTGTGATTCCTCCATGTGTGGCCTTTGCTAATACATCGCAGGGTTTCTTCTACCTTCGATTTTGTTCGCTCCTTTGGCAATCGACCTTCATCCACCCACTCTTGGGTCACACCTAGATGAAGCACCACTCTAGGATAGTCCGTCGCCTAGTAGCTCCCGAAGTCCCCCGACTTCGCTGCAATTAGTGCACCATTGTCAGGATCCTGGGCCTCTACCCCTACCAGCATAATCTTCACTGCGCACCGCTTCCTTCATGGCAACTTGAATGGCAATACTATGGCATATTCTTCAAGAGTACCCGCCTCCGCGTCCTCTTGCCTCGTGCCAAGGCCTTCTGAACCCAACTTCACCTCTGCAAGTTGAGTCGCCCTTAGTTCCTCCATCAAATGCTTCTTTGAGATAAGGTGCATGTGCCCAAAAGCTCCCTTCGTCTTTGACACCATGCAAGATGAGTCTGCTCCGTCAGAATGAAGGACCCATGGAACAACATGATCCTGCTCTTGCCTCTACAAGAGTTCATGTCCTTGACCTCTGTCCAAGGAAAGCACTGTGCCTCCGCTCCATGTTCCATCTTCTATGCTGGCTCCCTTCATGTGGCTTGGGTACTTCGCCAAATTACACCCAAGTTGCTCCGCTCCTTATTTTTGCATTGAGTTGATGGTGGCCCTTGCGCCCACCATTCCACGGGTCAGCCCTCCCTTGAGTTCGATCTCCATATCGACTCCAAGTATGCCTTCATTTGTGTTGCTTTGGGTCGCTCTCCCACTTGATCTCGCAATGCATTCACCAATGCATTCTCTAAAGCGAGATCCGTCCCACATGATTCTCCCTCTAGAGAGCCGGGACTTATCCATCCTGCATAACTATCCCGTTAGAGCAACATCTCTCTTCGTTTCGGAGACCACTATCCCCTTGGACTACTCCGATTTGCTGAACAAATTGTGCATTGTTTTGCCTCTTACAAACGCACTTGCTAGATTGTGACTCCATGTCAATACAGCCCCCGCTGCACTACTCAAGGCCTAGCAACATGCTGAACTCATTGCACACTTCAGCCTCCTACGGATGTATCTTTCACATGCCGAAGAGAAAGTTTCAATGCTCCATGGCGCTGAATTTCGGTCGCCTTGGGATGGCCGTGAACATTCCATCGTCCGTATATAAGCCCATGTATGAGTACCAAATTCTTTGAGTTAGCAATTCCCCTCACCTTTGTGATCTTTGCATAACTTTTTCAGTCGCTGAGCAACTCATTCCACCTTGCATGGTCTCATCCTTTACCAAGCGCCTCACTTGCCTTGAGCACCATCAAGTATAGTTGTCAACGTTGAGCCGTAGCTCAAACTCGGCTATCCCAACCTTTGTGCGTTCCTCATTCTTCCAAGCTTGCTTGTTCTCGTGGTGCCTCTTGCGTGAAGGGTTGGTCATTCCTCTGAATGCCAATCTCAGATGCTCGCTCCTCTGAGCGACTCCTTTTCCCTACATCTCCATGCCCGTTTTCCCCCAAACGATCGCACGTGTGCTGACTGCCCTCAACGCAGCCCCGCTAGGTCCCCCACGTTTGCATGCTAAGTGTTTTTATGAGTGCTTGTCCCGCTTTGATACCATCTATCATGGACTTAGCTGGTTTTGCCTAAGTCGTGCGGCACCCTTGTGTGTCCGTCCGCAAAGGTCAGCCTCCCCGAAGCCTCCCACGGTCCCTTAGGACCCACAAAAGAGAGAACGGGTTAGAGAAAATGCCTCATTCAGGATCCACAAGCAAACATTTTCAAAAATGCTTTATAGACAATGCAAATTACAAACAAACTTTACAAACTCTGAACAGTTGCACAACAAAGGGTCAAAATAGTCCACTATAGACTGAAAATCTTTCATAAGTGTCCACATGACACAATCTTTATTTACAAGCCTAAAGCGGCCACCAACCCAACTAAAATGGGACTATTAAGCCTTTGGCCATCCCTCTATATGTTGTTCAAAGCATGAACATACCAAAAGATACGGACATACATAAGCATTACATCAAACATCCTGTTTAGAAGTTTGTCTGTGATAATGTGTCCCTCATTCTGATGGAGCGGGCTCATCCTGCATTGTGCCAAAGATGAAGGGAGCTTTGAGGTACATGCACCTTACCTTAGAGAAGCATTTGACGGAGGAACTAAAGTGACTCAACTTGCGGAGGCGAAGCTGGGTTCAAAAAGCCTTGTCATGGGGCAAGAGGACGTAGAGGCAGGTACTCTTGAAGAATATGCCATAGTGCTATCATTCAAGTTACCATGAAGGGAGCAGTGCACAGTGGAGATTGTGCTGGTAGAGGTAGAGGCCTAGGATTTAGACAATGGTGCACCAATTTCAACAAAGTCAGTGGACTTTGGGAGCTACTAGGCGACGGACTGTCCTAGAGCGGGTGAACGAAGGTCGATTGCCAAAGGAGCAAACACAATCGAAAGTGGAAAAGGCCCTGCAACGTGTTGGCATAGGCCACACATAGAGGGATCACAATTCGAGTTCATCCCACAAGGATTAGAATGCAATGGAGATGTCACTAGGAGGCGACATGGTACAGCGGATCATGGTGGAACAGTTCATGGTAATGCAATACACACAAATATAATCCCGTGCGGGACTATATCATACAGAGGTATGATCAAGAGCTACTTGGAGCTCCACTTTGGTGAACAACACGATGATAAGAAGGGCTATGGATTCAAGGAGTGAAGGCCATGGTACCGCAGAAGCGGGTCTTCTGTGTGTGCATCAAATTTTGTATTGGATGAAAGCATTAGTCATCAGCATATGGGGGTTGTGTACTACCAAGGGAAAAGTTCAAATACAAGTACTAGCGAGTCCCATGGGAGGGACTTGATCATGCAGAGGTATGATTGGAGCGATTGGAGAGTTGGACTGCTTCAGAGCTCATATTTGCTTAAGGGAGCCGAACAAGTCAGAGGACAAGGTCGAGTAAGTGAACGTTACTACCAAGGAAGCTAAGGAGAATAGAATCGATGTGAACCCTGCAACATGATACTAGAGACCATGCATAAGAGTTGCAGTCTATCTTTCCATCGACCAAGGAGAACTACTTGGAGAACACAGAGGTGTTGAAGTAGAGGGTCAAACGGAGCGAGGAAGTGACGATGAGTCTAGAGGGACTTAGCTACCCAAAAAATAAGCATAAATTAAAATGGAGGTGGACTTAGAGGAGTGCCACAGTACCACAGAGGCAGATCTACCGATCATGAAGAAAGGGACGCAGATGCGAGGTGACGGATAGTAGAGCCATGGGCATGGTAGCGCCATGGTACAGTAGAGGCGGGACTTCTGTGGAGTCATCAATCCATTGCTCTCATGGGGGGGAGAGCGCTTGGTCGTGAAAGGGGCCATGGAGGTGGAGAATGCAAAGGCAAACTCCAAGTATCGAGACAAGGCTGAAGGGCAGAGGCCAGGGAACTTCGTAAGACTAGTGTCAATGAGCTTCTCATCAAGATAACCGAAAGTAAAGGACTTCGGGTTGATGCAAGAGTCCATGATTAAGGAACGAAGCAGGTAGTGCGTAGTGTTGTACCTTTGCTACTCTGTAGAGTAGGCGACATAGTTGATGGAGAAGATGGTACAATCCCAGAGGTTACCAAAACTATTAGAGACTTACTCCAAGTTAGGGTGAAAACTTCTTGTATTACAGAAATTCGATGGCATTGAGAAGGTGAATCACAATAACTAACTCAACGTAAAGAGTGCAAACACTACAAATGCTTCAGAAGTGTGAGCAAAGAGTAGGTAAAAGCTAGTAATCAACTCGATATATAGAGTGATAGGTATATAAAGCGGAATAACCTTTGTATATGAACAAATACTAGTAGGCCATGATATGCAGTAGAATTAAATGAAATCACAATTAAATAGAACACCAAGATATACGTGAAAAACCCCTCCAATATGAAGGGTAAAAACCACGGGGCAAACTAGAGATAATCCACTATGAGAATATTAAATATACAAATCTCAATCTCTTGCCCTAAACTCTAGCAACAATCACAAGAGAACAACTAGGATACAAGGATCACGTCATTGTCCACGATATCTAAAACCTCCCCAAGTAATCACAGCAAGAGTCTACTGTAGATTTGATCTAACCTGATATGAGAATACTGCTAGATGATTGAGAATAGTCTCTTTGCGTTGTCCTTGTTTTTTTCCCTTTCTTTCTCTTATTTTTTTGCCTTTTTCTTCTCCTCTTTGCTGTTGCGAAGATCACCACGGTGCTACCCTTTTCTGCCCAAAAAACGCAGCCACTTTCCTATCAAAACGTAGCCACCACACCCCCCTTATATTGATCTAGGGTTAGGTTAAGAGGGGGTGTGGGCTGTGGGCTAATAAAGCCCACATGGGCTGAATATGGGCTGTCAGCCCAACATAGAGTACAACCCTCGAGGAGGCGGACAAAGTTAAGTAACCTTTGCCTTCTCAACTCTTAAGAGAATGGGTAAAATCGAGTACCATAATTCTCTTATCTATCTAGTAGAGGAGCTTTGCACATATTCAAAGACCCTTTGAAGAAACCAAATGGAAGACAATAGTTATTAAATCATCACCAATGGTGATCAGTGCTACTGAGAGTAGATTATTTGCTTCATTTCCTAATAGAATGTTAATCAAAAGCGAAAGTGATGTGAATCTATTTGAAAGTGACAACTAATTGAAAGAAGAGTCGATGGGTAAATTTTGTGGAGGAAGGATCCAAAACTTCAAAAGTTTACAAGACAATGCTCGTTAAAGCTCCAACAAGCATCCACCCAATTCAAGCAGCAGGAGGCATTTGAGAGATTGGCGCATAGTAAGGATGGTCTTTTCTTTCATTCGAAGGATCCGTAAGAACCAACAGGGATCAACATAACTCAGCTAACCCCACACTAGAGTCAGAGTTATTGACGAGTTGAAGCAGTATGGTGGATCAAAAATTCGACTACTCAACAATAGCATTGGAGAACAGTTGAGAGCCAAGAGGCGCATTGTAGTTAGAGCAGAAGATTGAAGACTCAGCAAAGGCGAGGAGTTGTAGTGTCGGCAAAGGCTTCAACAAGGACGTCGAAGGAATAAGTGGGGGAGAATGTCACGAACAAAACTGTAAACAGGGTGTTTAATATAATGCTCACATATGTTTGTGTCTTTTGGTTTATTCATGCTTTACACAATATGTAGAGAGACGGTCGAAGGCTTAACAGTCCCAATTTAGTTTGGTTTGGTAGCCATTTTAGGCTTGTAAATAAAGGTTGTGTCATGAGGACACTTATGTGAGATTTTGATTTGTAATTAACCATTTTGGATCCTTTATTGTGCAACCGTTCAAAGCTTATGAAGTCTATTTATAATTTGTATTGGTTATGAAGTATTTTCTAAAATATTTGCTTATAGATCCTAAGTGAGGTGCTTTCTCTAAGTCGTTTTCTCTTTTATAAGTCCTAAGGGGCCATGAGAGGTTTCGGAGAGGTTGACCTTTGTGGATGGAAATGCAAGGGTGCCGCATGACTTAGGCAAAACCAGCTAAGTCCATGATAAATTTAGCATATATCAGGGCTGAATTGTGCCTACTATTATGCTCATTCAGCAACTTGTAGCAGGGTATGGCGATGGTACCGCCCATACACAATCTCCGAGATTATGTCAGGCGGTGGTACCGCCAGATTAGGTAGTGGCACTTCCTAGACATAGTCTTCTAGACTGTGTTAGACGGTGATACTACTAGACTGAGCGGTGGTACCGCCCAATGTTAGTGCCATATTGGGTGGTGGTACTGCTTACTATCAGACTAACAGGCAATGTACCACTAGTTTTCAATCTAGCAGATGGTGGTACCACCCAATAATAACGATGGTATTGTCAGGACCCGGGAAACCCAAGATGAGATTTTTTTTTTTGCTTTATTTTTTAATTCATTTAGGATCTATAAATACCCTTAGCTATTTGTACTTTGATAAGCAAAAAAAGTGAATGAAAACTTGGGGTTTAGAGTGTGAAAACTCTGTGAAAAAGTTGAGTCCCTCGTTGAATTTAGATGTTGTTCTAAGGGAGGTGTGTGAGGGATACCTTATAAAAGAGGGGTGTAAAGGTTCTCTCCTGAGTCTATCAAAAGGAGAAAGAGTTTTAAGGGTAGTTAATCTTCGCCTATTGGAAAGATGATCGGTAGTGGAAGTCGATGGCCTCAAGTGAAGAGGAATCAGGAGTTGATGTAGGTCATGATGACCAAACCATAATAAATCTAGTTTACATTTACTTTATACTTTTTATTTATATTACAAACTGATTTCTTACTTTCACTACATTTATGAATGTGTTTTTAAATTAACATCTTTCCGATACGGGCTTTATCGAACAAAGTTTTTCTAAATCATCGAAGTTCTACGAAAGCACTAATTCAACACCCCCCCCCCTAGTGCCGAAATGGTAGTAACATAAAGCCCTTTAGGACCTAGAGTCCATGCAGGGCACTCACGATTATGACTCGATCGTGACTGCGCGTCAATTGGATCGATTGCGGTCTCACTATTGCATCTCGGCTGAGTACGAGTTTCTTATCCCTCGACCTCGGCAACATCCCTTTGACTAAATCCCTAAGGGCTTCTACTTGTCTTATGAAACCCTCGAGGCAGGGCTCCATCTTCTTTTCAGTCGGTCATCCAATTAGGAAAAAATATTTTTAAATAAAATTTTATTTTATTTATTATAATTTTGAATTCTTTTATATCTTACTAATTAATGAGCCAAGTGGAAGATTGTTAAATTATTTGATCATATTTAATTGGATAGGATATATTATAGTTTTTATTAGATTCTGATTAGTATTATCAATCAATAAAAAAGTCTAATTATAATAGGATTGTGTTAGGACTCTAACTAGGAGAGTCCTGATTGAGTTTCATTGAAAGGGCATTTATGTAAAACCTACCTAATCGACCCCTATTAAAGAGGTGAAGAGGCTGGCTAAAGTTAGGATTAGTTTGAAGGTTACTTCTTAGAGAAGCATTAAGAGTTGGTTAGAAGTAGGAGTCTTGAGTAGGAGTCCTATTATGAGTTGGTTAAAAGTAGGAGTCTTGAGTATGAGTCCTATTAGAAGTTGAGGTTTAGAAGCCCTATAAATAGTCATATATTCATATTCTTTTCTTAATGAATAGAAGAATCCTTTTAGTAGCCTTTGAGTAGCAACCTAGAGGAAGGAACCCCTGTAGAGTTCCAAGGAGGCCGATCCTCTAAAGAGATCAACCCCAAGCTTAGAATCTGCAAGGGTTCTAACACTTGGTATCAGAGTAGTGTTCTTGGCATATCACTGCCCTTCCATAGCCATCTATCAGCCCTCCACAGTCGCCCAAAGCAATTCCCACAATTGCTTAAAAGATCATCGTTGAATTCTACCGTCATCTCCACCACCATGGATCATCATTTGATCTCCCCATGAATTGTAACAGGTTTTGGTTTCCTACCTTATTGCTGCTGGAATTTAGTTATCCTTATTCAAAAATCTAAAAAAAAAAATGTTCCTATATTACTGCATAAACTTTTCGTCGTAAAGTTTTCATCTCTACGACGAAAGATGCACTTGCAGAATTCCAACCACATAGTACTGTTTGATTAATCTTGCTACTATAATTTTTTCTGCCTAAATCTCTATGAAATTTTTACAATAGCTTTGACACTTACTAACAACAGATTTTCTTTTATTTTTGTCAAAAAATTCTTAATATAAACCACTGATCTTTTATGTCCAATCTACTACACTTTAGATGTAAAAATATGTTGCAGTACCTTTCCTTGATCCTCAATTTTTCTGAACCTTCTACCACGCTACGCCATTAACCCATCAATAGAAAAAAGATAGGGATATCTGTAATCTATAGGCATATGCTATGGCTTCTCAAGATCCAATTGATACCAAATTTGAAGCATTGGAATCTTGGATTGAATCACGCTTGGAGGACAAATTGTGCGCTTTGTTTATAGAATTTAAAATTGGAGAACCGTCGAGTCCAACAAAATTTTAGAGAGGAGAGAGTTCAGAGAGGCCTCTAGAGAAGGAGGGACAATCCTCGGATATGCTTTACCCATGCATGAGGGTGGACTTCCCATAATAGGAAGAAGGAGACCTGGCGGGGTGGATTTTGCGCGTCAAAGGTTTCTTTCGCTACTACCGAACATCGGATGATGCTATAGTGGAAATTACTGGCATCCACCTTGAAGGAGATGCTATTCAATGGTACAATTGGCTGGAATACAATCATGGGGCTCCAGCATAGAATCAATTTAAGAATGTACTATTGAATCATTTCGTACCTATGGAGTATGAAAATATCGATGGCCAACTCGCCAAGATTCGATAAGCCTCTACGATTCAAGAGTACCAAACCAGGTTTGAAAAACTATCCTACCTTGCTCATGATTGGACTGACCATCAATTGTTAGGAATATTCATCAAAGGACTCAAGCCAGAGATAAAAGTGGAGGCTAAGGTGCGACAGCTCCGTACCGTGATAATTATGATTTCTTTCGCCCGAATACAAGAAGAACGGCTCAACCAAGATGCTCGGAGGATGAGAACCTCTCCTAGGCCTATGGAATATAAACATCTTTCTGCTCCTAGCCATCCTTCGCAACTAAAAAAATGGACAAGAGAAGAACTACGTGACCGATCAGCAAAGAGTCTTTGTTGGCATTGCGACGAGCTGTGAAACTGTGATCATCGTTGCAAAAGGGGCCGCCTCCTACTAATTAAACCTCTTGATAACATAGAGGAGGAGGTCTAGGAGCATAAGAAAGAGGTCATGGATGAAGAATAGTAGCTGGTTGATATTATGATGCATGCCCTTGCCGGTTACGTGAACCCACAAACGATGAAAGTGGGAGGATTTCTGAAGCAACAACCTATCACTGTTCTTATTGACACTAGGAGCACTAATAATTTTATGAACCGCAAAGTTGCTGTCCAGATGGCCTTACCTATCGAGAATTGCAGTAGGTTTGACGTTAAGGTCGCCGATGGACGAATTTTGAAGTGTGATCGTAGGTGCCCGTGGGTGAAACTATTGCTGCAGGACCAAGAGATAATTGCATATTTCTTCCTCCTCCCTCTTGATTATTATGAGGCCATGCTCGGCATTAAATAGCTAACAATATTAGGTGATATTTTCTAAAATTTTGTGAAACTAATTATGAAATTTTACAGTAAGGGAAAATAGGTGATATTGCACGGGAAACGTGGGGGCGACGTAACAATGATTTGCACACAACAAATGGAAAAGGTTTTACATAAAGCATCCAACGGCTTTTTGGTATAACTTGAGCAGCAAACTAAGGGAGAGCTAACAAAATTTGAAGATCCAAACCTATTTCTTTTGCTTACTGAATTTTCAGATATATTTGATGAATCGTGCAACCTACCTTCTACCCGTCAATATGATCATTATATATCGATTCTTCTGGGCAAACCTCCAGAAAATACTCAGCCATATCAGTATCCACATCTCCAGAAGAATGAAATAGAAAGGATTATAAAAGAGATGCTCAAAACAGGAGTTATTCGGCCAAGTTGCGGCCCCTACTCTTCATCGGTGCTCCTCGTACGATAGAAGGATGGAACATGACGAATGTGCATTGATTACCGAACTCTCAATGGCATAACCGTCAAGGATAAATACCCTATTCTAGTAGTAGATGAATTGCTTGATGAATTAAAGGGAGCATGAGTTTTCACAAAGCTGGACCTTCGATCCAAGTACCATCAAATACGTATGTGCAAAGAAGACATACTGAAAATTGCTTTTTGAACACACAATGGCCATTACGAATTTTTGGTAATGTCCTTTAGTCTCACCAATGCTCTCTCCACCTTCCAGAGCCTTATGAATGATATTTTCTAGAATTATCTTCATAAGTTTGTGCTGGTTTTCTTCGACAATATCCTTATTTACAACCCTTCTTTTGAAAGTCATTTTCAGCACTTATGACTTGTTTTGACGATTTCGCGAGAACATGTTCCTTTTGTCAAAAAATTAAAGTATAACTTTCTTCAACAGAAGGTGAAATATCTTGGGCATATCATATTAGAGGAAGATGTGACGGTGGACCCCTCCAAAATTAAAGCAATGTAGAATTGGTCGACCCCAAGGAACATAAAATCGCTACGTGGCTTTCTCAGTTTAACAGGCTACTATCATAAGTTTGTGAAAAACTATAGAAAGATCAGTGCACCCCTTACTTTCTTGTTGAAAAAAGATACTTTCCAATATCAAACAAAGCCACCATTGCCTTCAACAAATTTAAAGTCGCAATGACGACAACACCCGTACTAGCGCTACCCGACTTCGATAAGACTTTTGTTATTGAAGCCGATTCTTCCGGAGTCTGAATTGGTGCCGCACTCATGCAAGATGGCTGCCCCCTCGCTTATACCAATAAGGCATTATCTCCTTCCCATCTTAAGATGACTATTTACGACAAGGAGATGCTCGCGATTGTGCATGCGGTGGCCAAATGGAGACCATACTTGATCAGGCGATGCTTTCAAATCAAGACCGACCATAAAAGCCTAAAATATTTCTTGGAGCAGAAGATATCTTCCTCGGAGCAGCAAAAATGGGTAACAAAGCTTCCTGGATATTATTATGAAGTAATTTATAAAAAGGGGAAAGAGAATGTTGTTGTAGATGCACTTTCACGGCTACCCAAGCAAGCTGAATTTTTGGCCATTTCACTTCCGACCAGTGACTTCCCTGAGATATTAAGAGGGAACGACAAGAAGATCCGGAGACCAGTAAAAAATTGGATGAAGCACCAAGCTCTGTGGCTTATTATAGTTGGAACTCAAAAGAATTACGCTATAAGGGACACATTGTGCTTGTGCCAAATTTTACTTGCATAAAGACTATCCTTCAAGAGATGCATTCCACACCTACGACCGAGCACTCCGAGTTCCTTAGAACCTATAAGAGAATTAAACAAAATTTTTATTGGGTATGGATGAAAAATATTATTGCTAAATTTGTGGCACAATGTGATGTATATCAATGACATAAAGGCGAGACAGTGGCAAGTCCCGGAAAGCTGCAACCTTTACCCGTCCCAAACTCAATATGGACTGATATATTAATGGACTTCATCGAATGACTTCCCTTATCACAAGAAAAAGAGTTATTCCAGATGCGTGGCACTAAATTGAAAATGAGTACGGTGTATCACCCACAAACCGATGGCCAGACTAAAGTGGTGAACATGTGCTTGGAGACATACCTCAGATGCTTCACCAATGACCGACCAAAAGAGTGGACAAAGTGGCTTCCCTGGGTCGAATGGTGGTATAATATAACTTATCATTTATCCACAAAATATACTCTCTATGAGGCTATGTATGGCCAACCTCCCCCTGTGATCCCAAAATATGTGTTGGGCACCTCTATAGTAGAATAAATAGACAGGGAAGTACAAGACAAAGATAAAATGCTGAAGTTGCTAAAAGATAATCTCACTGCAGCTCAAGAAAAGATGAAACAACAATATGATCAACATAAAGGCGAAAGAGAATTTTCAGTAGGAGATTGGGTCTTCTTATGACTCCAGCCAAACAAGCAAATATTAATCCAGACCAGAGCATCTATGAACCCTACCAAATTTTGGAGCGTATTGGAGCGGTAGTATACAGATTGGACCTACCCGACAACTCCCGAATCCATCCAATCTTCCATGTGTGTGTTTAAAGCTCAAGTTGGGACAAAACGAGACAGCCTAAAGCCATCTATCAAATATGACAACCCAAGGAGAACTCCAGGCCTAGTTGAGTGCCATTATTGATCGACGGATCGTGACTCGACGATGATGACCCACTATTGAAGTGCTAATACAGTGGATGAACCTACCAGTAGAAGATGCTACTTGGGAGAACTATGATGACTTGAAGATCAAATTCTCATAATTCATGGAGCGTCAGCCTCGAAAACAAGGCTGATTTGAAGAGGGTGAGTATGTTAGGACTCTAGCTAGGAGAGTCCTAATTGGGTTTCATTGAAAGGGGCATTCATGTAAACCTACTTAGTCAACCCCTATTAAAGAGGTGAATAGGCCGGCTAAGGTTTGTTGAATCTCGGATTTTGATGATAAAATCAATTAGTGAATTATTTAACCTAATCTATGTGTTGAGATAAGTGTGCAGGATTAACTATGATAGCAATAAGGCATAAAGCAGATGATAGGCCGGAGTCGAAGATTCGGACGATGTACCAGAAGTGTGTCAGGAGCTTGCTGAAAGTTCATCAGATGTTCGTCGAAGGCTTATCGGAAGATGGTTGAGAGCTCGTCGGAAGATCACCGAGAGTTCGTCAGAAGATCGCCGAGAGTTCATCAGGAGTTCGTTAGAAGCTCATCGAAAGTTTCACCAAGAAGTTCACTAGAGGTTCGCCGAAGAAAAATCGACATACCGAACTAATTGCTTACCTTAATCGTAGTTAGAACCGTAAGTTGAGTTAGGATTAGAAGGTAATCCCACTAACTCAATCAGGGGCCAAGTGAGCCCTTAACAGGGCTAATTTAGGCTGGATTGAATAGCTCATTCAACACCTAAAATCACGACCGACGATGGCACCGCTTAGCAGACCCGATCTCCCAAGTGTTCTAGGTGGTGTTACTGTCGGCAGTTAATGCTACCAATGGTAGTACCACCCCTGTCAAGTAGTGGTATCACCATAGCTTGGTCTCTGAGCTCTGTCAAGCGGTGGTACTGCCTAGACTGGGCGGTGTTACCACTCAGTGTCAGGTGTCAAGCGGTGGTACCGCCCAGTAATAGCGGTGGTACCGCCAGTACCCCGAAAAACTGGGATGAGACACTTTCTGGCTCCAATTTTGAAACCATTAGGGCCTATAAATACCCCACCCTTTTCTACATAAACGAGCATGAAAGTATTGGCATAATCTTGAGTCTTTGAAGTACTAAAGTGTTATAAAAGTGCTAGAGTACTCCTCCCTTTCTAAGTGTTGAGATCATTCAAGAGAGGTGTGAGACTTGTAAGGGTTATCTCCTAAATCCGTGAAAAAGAGAAAGTATTGTAAAATGGTGGTTGGTCTTCGCTTATTGAAAGAAGGCCATTAGTGGACACCAGTGACCTCGACGGAGGAGGAATCGGAAGTGGATGTATGCCACAACGACCGAACCACTCTAAATTCTAGTTTGCTTTTCTATTTGTGTAATTTACATTACTGCAAACTTCCTTAACCTTCTCTTTGCACTCTTATGAAAGCTTTCAAGTTTAGTTTCTTTCCAAAATGGATTGAATCGAAACAAATATTTTTTTCATTGCACTAATTCACCCACACCCCTCTCCCCCCCCCCCCCCCCCCCCCCTCCCTCTTAGTGCCGCTCTTGATCCTAACAATTGGTATCAAAGCCCGGTCACTCTCATTTGGTTTGAAACCTAAGACAGATGACATTTTTCGACAACTAAGTGGGTCATTCAATTACACGTCCGCCCATGTTCAATGGAACGGATTACACCTATTGGAAGACTAGAATGAGGATTTTTCTAATTTCTATGGATTTTAAGCTATGGAACATTGTCAAAAATGGTTTTCAAAAGTCTTCTCTTCGAATGAACAATTGGAATGAGTTGGAGAAGAAGACTTTGGCTTTAAACGCTAAGGCTATGAATGCCTTGTTTTGTGCTTTAGATAAAAACGAGTTCAATCAAGTGTCTATTTGTGAAATGATTTTTGATATTTGGCACACACTCGAAGTTACTCACGAAGACACTAGTAGAGTAAAGGAGTCGAAAATTAATCTTTTAGTCCATACTCATGAGTTGTTTCGGATGAAACCGAGTGAGACCATTGGAGACATGTACACCCGATTTACGGATGTCGTCAATGGTCTAAAAGGACTTGGTAAAAGTTTCTCGGATTTTAAACTTGTTAATAAAATTTTAAGATCCATTCTAAAGAGTTGGAACCCTAAAGTAACGGTCATTCAAGAGGCCAAGGACTTAAGTAACTTTCCTCTCGAAGAACTAATCGGGTCACTAATGACCTATGAGATGACTTGTAATGCTCATGAAGAGCTTGAGAACAATCTTCCAAAGAATATGAAGGATATGACACTAAGAACTCAAGAAGACTACTTGAAAGAAAATTCAAGTGATGAGGACTGTGATGATGATTTGGCACTCTTGACAAGAAAGTTCAAAAAATTCATCAAAAGGAACAAATTTAAAAATGACTCTAAAACTAAATTTGAATTCAAGAAAGAACAACTTATATGCTATGAATGCAAGAAGCCGGGATATTTTAAAAGCGAATGTTCTCGAGTAAAGAAGAAGCAACCAAAGAAGAAGAAGGCTCTTAAAGCAACTTGGGATGATTCAAATGCATCCGAAGAAGAGGAGCCAACCAACACTAAGCAAGTTGCTCACTATGCACTAATGACTATTGGAGATGAGGTAAGCAGTTCATTAGATGCAAATTTATGTTTTGATGAGCTTTTAAGTGCTTTTTATGATTTATTTGATGAATGTAAATTAGTTAGTAAAAAATATGAAGTGTTAAAAAGGAGCATGCTTCTCTTGTTAGTGATTTTGATAGACAAAAAATTGAGCATGATAATAGTTTAGCTCATTACACAAAATAAAACGAATTAGAAATGCTTAAAAAGGAAAACTTGCTACTCAAAGAAACCTTAGAAAAGTTTGAGGTTGGTAGCAAATCCTTGAATATGATCCTTGCCAATAAGGGTCACGTTCATAGAAAAGGCAGAATCGAATTTGTGAGTAGCTCTCACCAAAATCTAACCACATTTGTTAAAGGCCCTACCTTGCATGCATCACCCCACATCAAATGCAACTTTTATTGCAAACTTGGACATGTTGCTTATAAATGTCCACTTAAGAGATATAGTCCACAAAAATTGATTTGGGTTCCTAAAGGAACCATAAATAACTCTATGCAAACTGATAAGTTGAGTAGATCAATTTTTTAGATATCCAAGGTCAAAAGGCTACCTAAAAATCACCCTCTTTTGTAGAAATGTTTACCATGATAAGCTAGGAGCAAGAGATGGTACCTTGATAGTGGATGCTCAAGGCACATGACCAGAGATTCATCTCAATTCTCGAAGCTCACTAGCCTAAACGAAGGATATGTCACCTTCGAAGACAACAACAAGGATAAAATCATTGGCAAAAGAACCATAGGTAACAAATCCAATTTTTTGATTGAAGTGTTGTTGGTTAATGGTTTAAAGCATAATCTTTTGAGCATTAGTCAATTGTGTGATAAAGGATACATCATTATATTTGAATCCAATGCTTGCATTATTGAAAAACCACATCAAAACACATCTATGATTGCCCTAAAACAAAATAATATATATACTATTGACATTGATGATCCTTGTAATGAAATGTATTTTTTGGTTTTGAATGATGATGCTTGGTTTTGGCATAGGAGATTAGGTCATGCTAGTATGAAACTAATCTCTCAAATCTCATCTAAAGAACTTGTTAGAGGTATTCCAAACATTAAGTTCGTCAAAGACAATGTGTGTGATGTATGTCAACTAGGAAAATAAAAAAAAAGAGTAGTTTCAAACCAAATAACCAAATAAGCACCTCTAGATCATTGTAATTGATCCATATGGACTTATTCGGACTAATTGCTACATCAAGCCTAGGAGATAGCAAATACGCCTTTGTCATCGTAGACAATTATAGTAGATAAACTTGGACATACTTCTTGGCAAACAAAAGTGATTACTTTAGGTATTTTTCAAAGTTTTGTAAACTTGTTCAAAATGAAAAAGGCTTTATAATTTCATCAATTAGGAGTGATCACGGTAGCGAATTTCAAATCATGATTTTCAAAATTTTTGTGAATCTAATGGATACAACCACAATTTCTCTACTCCGAGAAATCCTCAATAAAATGGAGTAGTAGAAAGAAAAAAATAAAAATTTACAAGAAATGGCAAGAACCATGTTAAACGAACATAGTTTTCCCAAATATTTTTGGGCCGAAGCCGTAAATATGACATGCTATGTCATGAATAGGTAAGGTCGATACCACATTATTTATTAAAAATTTTAAAAATAATTTTTTTGTTGTTCAAATTTATGTTGATGTTATTATTTTTGGTTCTACAAATGAATCTTTATACGAATCGTTTGCCAAGAATATGAGCCTAAAATTTGAAATGAGTTTAATGAGGGAACTAACTTTCTTTTTAGGCTTACAAATCAAACAACTTAGCGATGGTATTTTCTTAGTCAAACAAAATATGTTGAATCTTGTATTTTGATGATGAAATCAATTGATAAGTGTTTATGATTTAATCTGCATTTTGAGTGACGCAGGATGCTTCGATCAGGGAGAGATAATTAAAGCAAGAAAAATTATGTTGGGTTGGGGGAAAACATATCAGAAGATTAGACGTCGAGCCGGTGGATCGGTCGACGTATTGATAGAAGGCTTCAAACCATGGATTCGGGCATCGGGCCAAGAAGAGCAGATATTGCACTAAGGATATCAGAGTTGTGGAGTCAATTGGCCGATTGGGCAATAGGCCGCAAGAGAGGATGATGCGCCGAAGAATCGGACGAAGCGTCGAGGGACCAATGACATGCCAAACAACATGATTAATGCTTAGTATTAATTGTCTAGATCGAAGTATATTTTTACATGTGCAGGATTAACTACAATAGCAAGGCATAAAGCAAAATGAAGTCTCGGAGTTAAGAATGCGATTTTGTTAGGAGTTCGAGAGTTCATCGGAAGTCCGGACGTTCGTCGAAAGTCCGGACATTCGTCGAAAGTTCTGTAGGAACCAGCCGAGAAGTCTCGAAGCTTGCCAGAGAAGCTCGTCAAAACTCGCCAAGAAGATTGTCGTGAAGTCCAGGAGCTTGCTGGGAGTCTGCTAGAACATTATCGAGAGATCGTCGGAAGTTCATCGGAAGCTCGTCGGAAGAAACTAGACTAACGAACTTGTTTAGCTTAGGAAATATCTTAGAATTCATAGTTAGCACATAATTGGGATTGGATTTGGGCCAACCCAATTATGGGCCAGTTGGGCCCATGTAAGGACTGTGTTGGGCCCAATGAAAGACCCAAACAATGACCCAAGAAGTGACACCGTCGTGGCATAGTCTTTGAGATTGTGTCAGGCGATGGTACCACCCATGGCAGGGTGTCAGGCGGTGGTACCGCCAAACTGGGCAGTGCTACCGCCCAGTGTAGAGTCAGTGTCAGACTAACACTGGCGGTGGTACCGCCCGAACCCAGGAAACCTAGGATGATATGTTTTTAGGCTCCAAGTTTGAATTAACTTGAGGCCTATAAATACCCCTCTTATCTTTGGTTAAACTACATAAGCACAGAGAGTTTTAAAGTGAGAAAACGCTATATAAATCACTTGAGAAATCCCTCATCTAGCTTAAACTTAGAATTTTGTTTAGAGATGAGTGTGTGTGCTTGTAAGGGTTGTCTCCTAAACCTAATAAAAGGAGAAGAGGGGTGTAAGAAGGAGGTTGATCTTCGCCTATTAAAGGAAGATCGATAGCAGATGTCGGTGGCCTCGACGGAAGAGGAATTGGTATAGTGGATGTAGGTCACGACGATAGAACCACTATAAAATCGGCGTGTTCTCTGGTTTGCATTTACTTCTTGCAATTTAAATTAACTGCAAACTGCCTTCAATATGCTCTTACTTTGCTTTCAAAGTTAAGCATTTCCAAGTTTGGTTTTATCGTATGAAAGGATTTTCCAAAACTGATATTTTATCTACTACACTAATTCAGCCCCCCCCCCCTCTCCCCTTAGTGTCGACCTCGTTCCTAACAGTCGGTATCAGAGCCTCATTTTCTCATTTGGTTTAACACCCAAAGAGAAATGGTTCATTTCGGCTTTCAAGAGGGTCACTCTCTCATTCGTTCTCCCTTTTTCAATGAGACGGACTATACTTATTGGAAAACTTGAATGAGAGTTTTCTTGCTTTCATTGAATCTCAATTTATGGCACATAGTCGAATTTGGTTTTTAAAGGTCTTCTCTTCCAATGAACCAATAGAATGATTTGGAGAAGAAAACTTTTCTCTAAATGCAAAGGCTATAAATGCCTTTTTTTACGCCTTAGATAAAACTGAGTTTAATCGGGTTTCTATGTGCGAAACGGCTTTTGACACTCTTGAAATCACACATGAAGGCACTAGTAAAGTTAAAATTTTGAAAATCAACTTTTTAATGCATGATTTTAAACTTTTTTGAATGAAGTCAAGCGAAACTACTATTGACATGTATATCCATTTTACGGATGTCGTCAATGGTTTAAAAGCTCTTGGTAAAAGTTTTTCGAATCTTGAACTTGTGAATAAAGTTTTACGCTCTCTCTAAAACTTGGGATTCAAAAGTAACGGTTATTCAAGAATAAAAAAACTTAAACTATTTTCCTCTCCAAGAACTTATAGTGTCTTTGATAACATATAAAATGACATACAATGCACATGAAGAACTCAAGAACAACCTTCCAAAGAACAGGAAGGATTTGACACTTAGAACATATGAAGACCACTCGAGCATAAGCTCAAGTGATGGTGAACATGAACTCTTCACTATAAAATTTAAAAGGTTCATGAAACAAGAGTTAAAGAACAAAAATAAACTTAAAAAGAATGCAACTACTTGCTATGACCGTAAGAAGAAGGAAGCTCTTTGGGATGAATCAAGCTCATCCGAAGACGAGAAGAAAATCAACAAAGGCGAGGTGGCAAACTATGCCTTAATGACTTTCGACGATGAGGTAATCAAAATGCCCTTAGTTTACTTTGAAATTACATAATGCCTTTCATGAGTTATTTTTAATTTAGTTTAGAATAATTATTTTTCTTAAAAATTATATGTTTAAAAATGAAATGAAAATGCAAAAATTATGATCATGTTAGTAATTTTGAAAATGATAATAAAAATTATATATTTTATGTTAATGGAATAAAATATTAGATTTAAATATAATGATCCTATGTTTGTTTTTCAAGAAATAATAATGTGTATCATATTGATTTCCGTATTGATTTCCGCTTTGATTGAAAACGCTCAATGAAATCATGCTTGTTGTTTTTAATAAAAGTTATGGTATAATGCTTGATGACTTTATTCTATGCATGAGATTTTGAAGTTATACATGATAGCCTTTGTATGGAAGGCTTGATGATTTTTGTGATGAATCTTGTCCTTGGTTTTTGATTTTAAATATAATGCATGGTTTTGATATAAGAACAAATATTTGGCCATGCTAATATAAAGTCAATCATACAAATTGAAACTAAAGAAGATTAGATATCTTTAAGAATCATTCAACATTATGTTCAATGAAGCCATACTTAATGTCTTAATGATAATGTTAAGAGATTTGATATCATGCTTAATGAGTTTCTAGTTTAAAATTGTGCATGTTATACCTTGAAATCCTGAAACTATGTTTTGGTATCATGCCCAAAGTAATGATGCATAATGATCATGCTTAATGAGTTTATCTTTCTAAATTATGCATAATGATTCTTACAATTTATGGATTATTGATTTTTACCATAATGAAAGTTACTTTTTCAGTTTTAAAAATAATGCATATTTTTTATTTGACATAAATGAAAAAGGTATGCTTATATGAAATCAATCACTTAAAATAAAACACATAAAAAGGAAAAAATATTATCATTGAAATTAAAATAATGAATCAATTTATGTTATGAATTTTGTGAACCATAAAATTGATTTTGATGAATCTATTTGGATCATTTTTATGAATCTCTTAAAAGTGACTTTGTTGATTTAACAAGTTTAATGATTTGAAGATAAATGATGATTTTTCTCTTGATTATAACTTGTGATTTTTTTTATGAATCATCATCTTAATTTTGAACTCCTATGTTTCATTTTACCATTTATCTAAAAAGGAGAGATTGATGAATCTACCTTTTTTTTTTAATCTCTTGAAAATGATTTTGATTTGACAATTTGAATATGAATGAGTTTTATCTTGATTTTTTTAAATTTATAACTTGAGATTTCTTATGCTTAAATCAAGATTTTATATGCGAAATCTTTTTCTCCTAAGTTTCTTTTACTATTTACTAAAGAGAATATCTTTTTCGAAATTTATGACTTAAAATTTCTTTTGAATATCTTTTATTATTTGATCTCCTAAGATTTTCTTTTGATTATTTAAGAGGAGATTTTTCAAAAGAAATCATGTCTTTTGGTATTCACATAATCTTATCTTTCATAATATGATTTTTATGCAATTCCTTGTATTCATGAAATGTTCATCTCATCACCCAATTAATTTTTCTTGATATTCTTCATATGATGATATGAAATTATGCATGAAATACTCATGATATTATGTTGATGTATACAAATGAGAATTTATGATTTGTATATCGCATAATATGATTGAATCATTGCTGTAAAAGAAAAAGGAAATTGTTAGCTTGCACATTGCAAAAGAGAATAAAAATATATGCTAGCTTGAATGATAAAACATGAGATTGTTTTTAAAATTTATTGTTCTGATATGTAAATTAAAATATTGATAGGGGGACTTAAAGTCAACTCTGTCATCAATTGGTTGTCATTATCAAAAAGGGAGAGATTGTTGAATCTCGTATTTTGATGATAAAACCAATTGATAAGTGTTTATGATTTAATCTATGTTTTGAGTGATGCAGGATGCTTCAATCAGAGAGAGACAATTAAAGCAGAAAAAATCATGTTGGGCCGAGGGAAAACATGTCAGAAAATTGGAGGTTGAGTCGATAGATTGGTCGACATATCGACAGAAGGCTTCGGGCCATGGATTCGGGCATCGGACCAAGAAGAACGGATATTGCGCCAAGGATATCGGAGTTGCGGAGTCAATTGACCGATTGGGCAATAGGCCACAAGAGAGGACGATGCGCCGAAGAATCAGACGAAGCATCGAGGGACCAATAGTATGTCGGACAACATAATTAATGCTTAGTATTAATTGTCTATATCAAAGTGTGTTTTTACATGTGCAGGATTAACTACGATAGGAAGGCATAAAGCAAAATGAAGTCCTGGAGTCAAGAATGCGATTTCATTAGGAGTTTGAGAGTTCATCAGAAGTCCAAACATTCATTAGAAGTTCTACAGGAACTAGCCGAAAAGTCTCAGAGCTTGCCAGAGAAGCTTGTCAGAACTCACCAAGAAGATTGTCGTGAAGTCCAAGAGCTTGCCGAGAGTCCGCTGGTGTTGAATCTCATATTTTGATGATAAAATCAATTATCATTTGGTTATCTAATCCGTATGTTGAGATAAGTGTGCAGGATTAACTATGATGGCAGTAAGACATGTAGCAAGTGTTCAGCCGGAGTTAAGACCAAGATCACGTTGGGGGTTCGAGAGTTCGTCGGAAGTCCGGACGGTCGTCGGAGGTTCTATGGGAACAATCCGAGAAGTCCAGGAGCTTGTCAAAGAAGCTCGTCGGAACTCGCCAAGAGGATCGTCGCAAGTCCAGGAGTTTACCGGGAGTCCACCGGAGCATCGCTGAAGGTTCGTCGGATGTTCACCAGAAGTTCACTAGAAGCTCGTCGGAAGAAGCGATTGACGTACCAGAACACGATCTGTAGTATTGATGTCTTAATTGTCATAGTTAGCATGTAGATTAAGTTAGGATTGGGAGGTGATCCTATGAACTTAATCTGGGGCCAATTAGGCCCTTGATAAACCCAAATTGGGCCATATGGATCAGCCCATTTGGACCCAAAATTCTTGGCCGGCGGTGGCACCGCCCAGGAGACTCGATCTCCCAGGTGTTCTGGGCGGTAGTATCACCCCTATCAGGTGGTGGTATCACCAACAGTTATTATTGTCAGGCGATGGTACCGCCCTTGTCAAGCAATGGTACCGCCTCTATCAAGCGGTGGTACCGCCTAAGCTCGGTCTTCGAGCACTGTCAGGCGATAGTACCGCCCAGACTGAGCGGTAGTACCGCTTAGTGACAGATGACAAGCGATAGTACCGCCCAGTTATGGCGGTGGTACCGCCAAGACCCCGAAAATCTAAGAATGGATACTTTTAAGCTCCGAATTCAAACTGATTGGGGCCTATATAAACCCCACCCTTTCCTGCATGAAAGAAAACCAAAATTTTGCTTTTATTTTGAGTATTTGAGAGCTTAAAAGTGTTGTAAAAGGCTAGAGTTCCTCTCCCTCTTTTCTTTCTAAGTCTTGATCATTCAAGAGAGGAGTAAAAACTTGTAAGGGTTGTCTCCTAAGCCCGTCAAAAGGAGAAAAGCTATAAAAGCATGGTTGGCCTTCGCTTATTGAAGGAAGGCCTCTAGTGGACGTCTATGACCTCGTCAGAGGAGGAAGCCAAAAGTGGATGTAGATCAAGATTGACTGAACCACTCTAAATCACGGTTTGCATTTATATTCTGCTCTTTATCTTAACTGCAAACTGCCTCCGTTGCTTTATATCAATTATACTTCTGTTTGCTCTCAAGTTAAAGAACTTTTGAAATGGTTCTCGTATTAAGTCTTTTTGAACCGATGAAAGTTTTTCGCTTCACTAATTCAACCCTCCCCCCCCTCTCTTAGTACTCTTGATCCTAACAATTGGTATCAGAGCAGGTTCACTCTCGGTTGGATTAAAACCCAAGAGAGATGGCATATGCCGGAAACCAAGAGGGTCACTCTATCACACGTCCGCCCATGTTCAATAGGATGAACTACACCTATTGGAAGACCTGAATGAGGATCTTCCTTATTTCCATGGATTTTGAACTTTGGAATATTGTTGAAAATGGATTTTTCAAAGTCTTCTCTTCCAATGATCAATTGGAATGAATTGGAGAAGAAGACTTTCGCTCTAAATGCAAAGGTTATGAATGCCTTATTTTGTGCACTTGATAAAAATGAGTTCCATTGTGTTTTGAATTGTGAAACTGCATTTGATATTTGGAATACACTCGAAGTGACTCACGAAGGCACGAGTAGAGTGAAAGAGTCAAAAATCAATATTTTAGTACATTCTTATGAACTTTTTTAACTAAAACCGAGCAAGACCATAGGTGACATGTACACCCGTTTCACGGATGTCGTCAATGGTCTAAAAGGACTCGGTAAAAGTTTTTCGGATTTCAAGCTCGTTAATAAAATTCTAAGATCCCTTCCAAAGAGTTGGGACCCTAAAGTCACACTACTATTCAAGAGGCTAAAGATTTAAACAACTTCTCTCTTAAAGAATTAATCGGGTCATTAATGACCTACGAAATGACTTGCAAAGCTAATGAAGAGCATAAGGGCACCCTTCCAAAGAACAGGAAGGATATAGCACTTAGAACTCAAGAAGACCACTTGAGAGAAAACTTAAGTGATGAGGTCTTTGACGATGACTTGGCACTTCTAACAAGGAAATTTAAAAATTTTATTAAAAGAAACAAATTTAAAAATGATACTAAAAATAAATTTGAACCCAAAAAGGACCAAGTTATTTACTATGAATGCAAGAAGCCAGGACACTATAAAAGTGATTGTCCCTAAGCCAAGAAGAGAACACCAAAGAAGAAGGCGCTCAAAGCAACGTGGGATGACTCAAGCGCATCCGAAGAAGAGGAGTCCAATACCAAGCAAGTTGCTCATTATGCACTCATGGTCATTGGAGAGGAGGTATCAAATTTAATTGATGCAGATTTATCATTTGATGAATTGTTAAATGCTTTCCATGATTTATTTGATGAATGCAAAACAATGAGTAGAAAATATAAATTATTAAAAACGGAACATGATATTCTTGTTAGTAATTTTGATAAATTAAAAATTAAACATAATGATAGTTTAGTTCCATGTACGAAATGCCATTACTTAGAAATACTCCAAAAGGAGAACTTGCTACTCAAGGACACCTTGAAGATATTCAAGGTTGGTAGCAAGTCCTTGAACATGATCCTTACCGATAAGGGTCATGTTCCTAAAAAAAGTGGAATCGGATTTATGAGAAGCTCTCACCAAAATCTAACCACTTTCATTAAAGGCCCTATCTTGTATGTTTCGCACCAAAATAAGTGTAATTTTTATTGCAAACATGGACATAGAACTTATTATTGTCCATTCAAGAAGATTAGTCCTAAAGGAACCGTAATAAATTCCATACAATATGACAAACAATTTAGATCGATTTTTGAGGCACCCAAGATTAAATGGGTACCTAAAAATCATCCTTTTTTGTAAAAACATATATCACCACAAGCTAGAAGCAAGAGATGGTACCTTGATAGTGGATGCTCAAGGCCTATGACCAAGAGATCCAAAATGACTCATAACGCTCTCTAGCTAAAATGACAAAAAGAGGATCAATAAAATTGAAACTATCAATTACAAAATGATACTGATACAATCCTGTTTGATCCCTCAAATTTTGAAACTCATGATTTCCCTTTCACACATCCTCTGGAATTCCGAATTCATCGGATACATTTCTTCTTCAAATTTTTTCAAATCCAACTATATCTTACAAGATCACTAACTTACGACTTGCAAGCTAAGTCTGCATACAAATCATGAACTAGCAAGACTTATAAGCTTGCATGACAAGTCATAAACATATTGAAAACTCTATCATAAACACATTTGAGTAGAGTATGCATTTCACAAGATCTATCATGAACATACAAAATTTCTCATCTGGAAACTTTTACATAATTAAGGTTGGCTGCTCCACAAATAAAAACCCTCTTCAAATTGAAAACACCCACATCTACCCACACAGCCCTAAAAGAAGTGCTCATTGCCTATAGGCGGTGGCACTGCCCAGCTGGCGGTAGCACCGCCGGCTGTCATGGGTGGCAGGTGGTTGCACCTCCCAGCTAGTGATGCCACCGCCCGCAACCTGCCCTCTTTTAAACCCAACTAGGGCCAACGGTAGAACCGACCCCAACTCATTTTCTTCTCCTTCTTGCAGCTCTAAACTCTCCTCCAACTCCATTCCTCTCCTTTAGCTACCCAAAACTGCCTATTTCCTGCAAGATCAAGAATCAATCCTACTTCCTCTTGAAGATCTCAACTAAGGTATTTCTAAAACCTTTGATTTCTCTTTTATTTGAAATGCTCTTGCTCATTATTTATCCTCCTAAATAGCAGTATTTATGGGTTCTAGAAGATCCTCTAGAGACAAGGGGAAGAGGAGATTAGAAGAAAACTTTGATTCCATATTTTTTGATTCAAATCTACATGCCCAAAAATTTGCTTCCATAGAATTTAGAAATGTTCATAAGGGAAAGTATGTTGATTTAGATGAACTAAGTGATTTAGAACCAATTCAATGGTTTACAAATATAGATCTTCTCCCAATCCTATAAATAAGTGAACCCATCTACCCTAGGCTTGTTATGTTGTTTTATAACAATCTATATATAGATGAAGAAGAAAGGGTGTCTACCTATCTTTTAGGATATCATATATCCATTATGGATATATCCCTTTGCGATATTATAGGCATCCCTGTAAAAGATAGAGACTGTTATTTTAGAGGATAATGAGATGATGAAACAGTTAGGACCACGTATGTTGATGCCTTATGAATAATTTTCGGTAATCCCAACTTAATGGTATTTCCTAAAAGCTGTGAACATCTATTACCATTAAACATCAAAATACTTCATCGCATTCTAATTAGTATCATTCTCCCTAAATAATATCATCATGATGAAGTAAGTCAAATGGAATTAGAAACCATGTATAGGATCATGAAAGGATATAACAACTGCTTTGGTTACCTTATCCAACAAAACATGATAGAAATATCTAAAAAAGACATGATGCTTCCATATGGTAGCATAATCACTAGAATACTTTAGGCCTACGATATTACAATACCATCCGACGAAGAGATTATAAAGGTAGATAGATTTAGCATCATAAATAAAAATCTACTTCGTCAAATGAGATGTATATTTAGAAATGGTATGTGGGTTAGAATGCCTAGAAGAACTAATCCCCCTCAACCAAAACCAAAACCAGAAACACCAATCTTTAGGGGTAATCAATCTCCTCCAACTGGTCCCTTTGAAGAATCACATCCATTTGAGCAAGCTCCTTCATCATATATCGAAAACATAGGGATTCGGATGGATTGCTTTGAATAAAGATAAGATCAGCTTGAACATCGCCAAGATCAAATCCTATCTGAGCTGCAGTAGATTCATCGACGGTTTTACACTATGTTTAGGCATTTTAATTTTCCATCACCTAAATAAGCATATGTATGTATTTAGAAAAAAGTGGACACAATTCCTTCTTGTTGTAAAACTATGTTGTTGTAAACTCTTTATGCTACTCACCTTGATCACAATACCACTTGCTTTGATATGCTTAAACTATTGGTATCTATGACTTGATGTATTATTTGGTGAGCACTTACAGAGTTAAGAATATTAATGTTGATTGAACTTCGTTTTCATATTTTCCTAATTCTTTGATCACTTAAATTTCATGCTGAAAATTTTATATGAATTTGACATAATTAAATGCTTCGATAATGTGTTTATTTTAAAGTTAAAAATTTTGTGCCTTGGTACTAAAAGTTTCCATGATGAGCATATTATACTCTCATTGTGATTTGAGAATGTTCATTCATATATCAAATTCTTAATCTTTGAGTACTACAAAACACTAATAATTTTGTTTCATAATTGTGATTGAAAGAATTGTCCGAATGCATGAATTTGTTAAATTTCATTTTCGGACTTTCTTGATCCTTGATCAATCACTTAGAAACTCAATGCTGAAAATCTTATTATACAAATTTTACATGATTATATGCTTCAATAACATATTGAAAATTGTGCGTCTTGATTTCCATTATGATAAGCATGTTTTACCTTCATGATTATGATCAAAAAGCTATAACAAAACATTGTCCGAATGCATGATCTTGTATTTCTCTTCCGGACTTAATAAAGCTTTCATGAGCCTATGTCATATTAAGCTTATTTCATATCAATGCTCCATGATTTTTGACATAAGGAATTAATTAACAAATGCGTCTCTCATGGATTTACCTTGTGAAAAATGATTTTTAATCGAGAAATAGATTTGATGAAATGAATTCCTTCTTAATGAAGGAAGACTTTTTTTTTAATGAACACTTACAAGAATTTAATTTCACATGTATATCTTAACTCTTGTAAAAATGAAGCATGATTTAATCTCTTATCATTTTTAACTTCATTCAAAGTTAGTTCACAATGGCTTTCCTCCTTCATGCAAAACGTTAATGACAAATAAGGAAGAAGTAATGAAAGCTATCTCTTTAATGGACTTTGAATGATATCATGTCATGATTGCTTGAAAAATAATTTATATGAATGGTATCTTATGGTTGAAAAATAACATGAATCTTTACCGCACTTATTACTATGCTTGAAATACGCTTGAATAGTTCTCCTTTTTGTTGATGACAAAGGGGGAGAAATATGTGATAAATTGATGATAGAATGAATTGCTATGATTGCCATATTTGCATTAATGATAAGATATCTAGAGGTTACATTGTAATTTTATAATGTTGATATCTTGACATACGATGAATTGCTATGATTGTCATATTTACAGCATGTTAAGATATCTAGAGCTTACATCGCAATCTTACAAATTGATATCTTGCCATGTGATGAATTGCTACGATTGCTATCTTTCACATATGAAATATAAGACTTGAAAATGGATGTCAAGCCTTGACATCATTTTCAGAAAGATACATCATGATAGGAATTATGATGGGGGTATTGATAAGTTTAAATGAACTTAACTTATCAATATGTCTCTTGAATTCAAAGGTTTTGAATTCAAGAATGACTTATCTCAAGTATGGCATATAGATAAGGGGAGTTAAGGTTAACTCCGTCATCAATTGATTGTCATCATCAAAAAGGGAGAGATTGTTGAATCTCATATTTTGATGATGAAGTCAATTATCATGTGGGTTCGAGAGTTCGTCGAAAGTCGGGACGGTCGTCGAAGGTTCTATGGATTGACGTACCGGAACACGATCTGTAGTATTGATGACTTAATATGGGGCCAACTGGGCCCTTGATAGACCCAAATTGGGCCGAATGGATCAGCCCATTTGGACCCAGAATTCCTAGCCGGTGGTGGCACCGCCAGGGTCGTAGTGGCACCGCCCAGGAGACTCGGTCTCCCAGGAGTTCTGGGTGGTAGTACCGCCCCTGTCAAGCAGTGGTACCGCCAGCAGTTATTACTACTAGTGGTGTCATGACCCAAGTCTGATGAGTCAACTGGCCAATAACTCCATTTTGGTCCTTCAACCACAAACAAAAATGCTTAAGCGGGAGTTAACGTAGTACACTCATCAGGCCCTTATAAGCTAATCATACACATTGCCCACTTCCGATGTGGGACTAATGGGATGTTACAATATCCCCAGCCAATAACTCCATTTTGGTCCTTCAACCACAAACAAAAATGCTTAAGCACGAGTTAACGTAGTACACTCATCAGGCCCTTATAAGCTAATCATACACATTGCCCACTTCCGATGTGGGACTAATGGGATGTTACAATATCCCCAAATCAATTAGCTTGACGTCCTCGTCAAGGCCCGACATATCCCAGATCGAACCCTAATATAGTGCATGTGAGGTTTAACTCAGTGGTGGCTCCACGCCGTAATGAGTTCTCGACTCCATCCACGGGTAGCCCTTTCCTACTCGAGCCCACTCACCCTGCCCAAATGCTAGGTCGACTCTGATACCAAATGTCACAACCCAAGTCTGATGAGCCAACTGGCCAATAACTCCATTTTGGTCCTTCAACCATGGACCAAAATGCTTAAGCGGGAGTTAACATAGTACACTCATCAGGCCCTTATAAGCTAATCATACACATTGCCCACTTCCGATGTGGGACTAATGGGATGTTACAAGTGGTGGTACCGCTCCTGTCAGGCGGTGGTACCGCCTGAGCTCGGTCTTCAAGTGCTGTCAGGTGGTAGTATCACCTAGACTGAGTAGTAGTACCGCTTAGTGACAGATGATAGGCGGTAGTACCACCCAGTTATAGCGGTAGTACCGCTAAGACCCCGAAAATCTAAGAATAGACACTTTTGAGCTCCGAATTCAAATTGATTGGGACCTATATAAACCCCACCCTTTCCTGCATGAAAGAAAACCAAAAGCCTACTTTTATTCTGAGTATTTGAGAGCTTAAAAGTGTTGTAAAAGGCTAGAGTTCCTCTCCCTCTTTTCTTTCTAAGTCTTGATCATTCAAAAGAGGATTGAAAACTTATAAAGGTTGTCTCCTAAGCCTGTCAAAAGGAGAAAAGCTGCAAAAGGGTGGTTGGCCTTCGCCTATTGAATGAATGCCTCTAGTGGACGTCAGTGACCTCGTCGGACGAGGAAGCCAAAAGTGGATATAGGTCAAGATTGACTAAACCACTCTAAATCTTGGTTTGCATTTACATTCTGCTCTTTTTCTTAACTGCAAACTGCCTCTATTGCTTTACATCAACTATACTTTTGTTTGCTCTCAAGTTAAAGATCTTTCCGAAACGGTTTTCGTTCGAAGCCTTTTTGAACCAACGAAAGTATTCCACTACACTAATTCACCACCCCCCCCCCCCTAGTGCTCTTGATCTTAACAGTTGGAACATTGTCGAGAGATCGTCGGACGTTCGTCGGAAAATCGTCGGAAGCTCGCCGGAAGAAACTAGACTAACGGACTTGTTTAGCTTAGGAAATGTCTTAGAATTCATAATTAGCACGTAATTAGAATTGGATTTGGGCCAACCCAATTAGGGGCTAGTTGGGCCAATGTAAGGACCGCGTTAGGCCCAATAAAAGGCTCAAACAGTAAGCTAAGAAGTGGCACCTACTAGTCATAGGTGCCCAGCAAGCCAATCACGTGAATGATGACACGTGTGACTTGATACAAAATCTTTTTGCTTATTATATTTTGGCGTATATTACTTTATAACTATTGCATAAATGCATATATATATATTGTGATGTCCTTGGATTTGTGCAATGGGAATCGGATCGTAATGAGATCACGATAATGAGATCGATTCACCATTAAACACATATCCTAAATAATCCCGGTCATAGGTTACTCGAGAGGGACATCGTGATAACCGGACAGACTGGTGTGCTGTATACCCGTCTATATGATGGATGCAGCTGGTCTCATAGCTGCTCGTGTAGGGACACTAGGGATACAGTACAGGTGCTCATTGGAGAATGAGTTCACTGATTGATCCGCTTACGGAATGTTAGATGGTTGATGACGCCTTATTGTAAGACAGTGATTCCGTAGTCCTAGTGGTGTATCTGGTCCTTAGACTTGAGACACCAAGGATGTCCTATATGAGTACTCCACTCTTTGATACCAGACTTATAGGTTTGGTTGTCCCAGATCTAGTACAGCTGGTCATTGGGAGTGGTAGTCGACCTTACGAGGGCTATTGAGTGTCGATAGAGGATCATCCACTCTCGGCGTCATGAGAGGAATATCCCATGTGTTCTTGCTCAGACAAATCCCTAGCCAGGGTCATTCGGGTTGAGAGAGAAAGAGTTCTCCGGGAGAATCCGATTAGAGTGAGACTCGAGTAGAAATTGTATGGGTCTGACAACACTATGCTCGATATACGGTCTCTGGGATATTAGATGGATGAGGGACTATAGGTACACGATAACTGAGGACAGACAGGTCCAATGGATTGGATTCCCCTGTATCATCTGGGGACTACGGCGTAGTGGCCTAGTACGTCTGTAGTCGATGAGTCGAGTGAATTATTACAGAGATAATAATTCACTGAGTTAGAAGGAGTTCTGACAGGTATGACTCACGGCCAGCTCGATATTGGGCCTAGAGGGTCACATACATATGGTAGGCATTACGATGAGTAGAGGTTCGGATATGAGATATCCAACGGAGCCCTTATCTTATCGGATGTAGATCTAATACCCACTAGGGGAGGACCCATTAGGGTTTGACAGGGGGCCTCTATAAATAAGAGGGATTCAGAGCCTCATAGGCTAGAGCCTCATAGGCTAGAGCCTTTGCTTGCCTTTCCTATTCTCCTCTCCCTCTCCACCTCAGAGCAGGCCTGGAGTTTTGAGGAGCGTCGTTGCAACCCTGCTGTGTGGATCACCGCTAGAGAGGAGGACGCTTGGCCTCCTTCACCCTCTCCTAAGGATCTGTAAGGAAACAAGGATATACGATCTCCCTAGGTAACACAATCTACTCTATACGCAGTTTTAAGTTTCGTGGATTTTGCGCACCAATCTTCGCATGACGACGAACATCTCTTTGGGAATCGAGGATTTTGTTTTCTTGTTCTTCCGCTATGCATATGATGTCGCCCCCAAGATTTTCCAACAGTGGTATCAGAGCCAGGTTGTTCGTGCGAATGATTGGTTTTGAACTGCGTGTGTTGTGTTTAGGAAAAACTTTTGACGTCAAAATCGTTGACGCAAAAGCGAGAAAGGGCCGCAACAGTTACTGCCCTCGATCTACGTGCGTGCAGCGCAACCGACGGCAGGCAGCACAGGGGCTGCGTTTGCAGCAGCCGGCCGGCGGCCTGCTTGCAGCAGGCTTGCGTCCGGCGGGGCTGGCAGCCCGCGGGCAGAGGCGCCTGCGGCCGCTTCTCCCGTGGGGTGAGGCGCCGTAGGGCAGCGGCGCCTGCCTCCGCTACTCCCGCGGGCGAAACGCCCCCACAGGGGCGGCCGCCCAGCGAGATAGCACCGCCTGCGGGCGTTGTCCCGTGGGCAGAACCGCCCGCGGAGGCGGCGGCGCCCGTAGGGGTGCCAACCTGCAGGGGCAGCCTGCGGGGGCGCCCACTCGCAACGGCAGCACCGCCAGCGGGCGTGTCGCCTGCAGGCGAGGGCAGCGCCCTCGCCCCGCCGCACAGGCCGCCGCCAGCAGGGTGGCGACGGTGGCAGCAGTAAGCAGGAATTAGGGTTTTGGGCAAAAAGATAGTTTTGGCCCTGTGAATTTGAGAAATTTCAGTTTCCGTCTTTTATCTAAATTATGAAAATACCCTTAGGAATTGAAAAATTCCCTATATGTCCCTGATTTCAGAAAAAATTAATTAATTAAAAGGTTTAGTTGATTATTATTTTTATTATTATCTAGTAGTCCTACATGATGATGATTATTTATACATGTGATGTATGATGTATAGACGGATGATCATGGACCGTGTGATGTGTGTACTTGTGATTATTATTATTGAGGTGTGCGAGCCTCCATTATATTTCTCGTTTATTGTCGGGCCTGCGTGCCTATGATTAAGTTGTAATCACATGAGGAGGCACAGCGGGAGCATGGATGCGATAGCGGGACCCACGAGACGGACGATCGTGATGCATGAAGATGCATCAAGATGTCGACGGAACCGACGAGGATGAGATAGACGATCACAGGGCATGGAGATGCACCGTTGCACACATAGATCTTGATGTGAGTGATTAGGCCTACTGGCTCGGGCCTAATCACATTAGGTTGTGGTCCATGATCATCTTGTGTGATTGCTTATACACATACTAGATATGTATATATATTTGCATGCGATGTAGATATATATTAAATATGTATATGTGTGACATGTCATATTAGGAGACCAAATCATAGAAACATCTCTCTCGATAATATTAAGTCGGTAAACGTGAGGCAATTAGATTGACCCACGTGGCCTTCCATCGTTATAAGTAGGAACCGATTCCCAGTGTATGTTGAGTTGGTCAAGTCCCTCGAGACTCACCTATATCACGATTCGCTATCTTGCTTACGACATAGAGATGTCACCGGTGACCTGAGGGCATGGTATGCTTGGTCGAGTCCCTCGAGGGTATATCATCAAATCAGACTCATCTTGTAACGAAGGTGTTGACTTAACCGAGTATCATGGTTGGTCGAGTCCCTCGAGACCATGGTGATTTGGAGGCCGAATAGGACGGGAATCACAAGGAGTTGTGATCGGCAAGAGTTGCCTACCTTTTAGGCTTAGTGTGATTGGTCGAGTCCCTCGAGGTTACACTAAGACACTGATTGGATCTTGATCCCCACTAAAAGTATGTTGGAGACTTCCGTTTCACGTGCTGAGGGTGTCGCATGACTCGTTAGTAAAATAGTGGGAGCATATTAAGATAGAAGTCCATATCTTGATAGTTTACTTCGTGCAAAATCTATATGTTATTTATTTCTACTGCATCTTTATTTTTAGAAAATGTCGCTTTCAAATCCCTTACGTGGTATACTTGATGTCAACCGCCTCACTGGTCCAAATTATATGGATTGGCTCCGTAACTTGAGAATTGTTCTCACAGCGGAGAAAATCGTGTACGTCCTTGATACAGTGATGCCTACGCCCGAAGAAGGGGCAAGCGAGGATGAGATCGCCCGCTACGTGAAGTACATTGATGACTCCACTCTAGCTCAGTACTATATGTTGGGCTCTATGACTCCTGAGTTACAGAGACAACATGAAAAGATGGATGCCAGATCCATTCTCCTACATGTCCGCAAATTGTTTGAGGAACAGGGAAGGACTCAGCGATATGAGATATCCAAGGGCCTCTTCCGCGTTAGGATGACTAAGGGGACACCGGTTTAGAACCATGTCCTAAAGATGATTGAGTGGATAGAGAAACTCACAGGTCTAGGAATGGTCCTAGAGGATAACTTGTATGTGGACATTATACTTCAGTCCCTACCATATTCCTTTTCATAGTTCATAATGAATTTTAATATGAACAAGCTTGAGGTGACTCTCCGAGAGCTCCTCAATATGTTGAGGGAGGCAGAGAGTACTATTAAGAAAGAGAAGCCAGTTCTCTACACTAGTGAGACTAGAAAGAAAAGGAAAGCAGAAAGGTCTCTTAAGAAGGGAAAGGGCAAGGGCAAACCAGGTAAAGCAAAGGTTGCTAAGAAAGACCCAGCAAAGGACAAAGGCCAGTGCTTCCACTGTGGTAAAGATGGGCACTAGAAGAAGAACGACAAAGAGTACCTTGCAAAAAGGGCGAAACAAAAGCTTGATGAAGCTTCAGGTACATTCATGATCAGTCTCCATTTGTCAGACTCTTATGATAACACATGGGTATTGGATACCGATAGTGCTTATCATATATGCAATTCGTTGTAGGTTCTGGCAAGGCCTAGGAGACTAGAGAGAGGCGAGATGGACCTTAAGATGGGTAATGGAGCAAAAGTTGCTGTAGTAGCTGTTGGCGAGGTCGCCCTACATCTACTTAGTGGAGCTTTTATTGCATTAGATGCATGTTATTTTGTTCCTTCTATTATCAAAAACATTATCTCCATTTCATGTTTAACAGTTAGGGGATATAAATTTATTTTTGAGAATAATGGTTGTTCGATATTATTAGATGATAAGATCATCACGAAAGGAACATTGCGTAATGGTTTATTTATGTTAGACACTACTCCACATATCATGAATGTAAATGTGTCCAAAAGGAAACGAGATGAGATGAACAGTGCATACCTGTGGCATTGTAGGCTAGGTCACATCCATGAAAGAAGGATTCAAAAGTTGCTAAATGATGGATATCTAGATCCATTCGACTATGTGTCATATACAACTTGTGAGCCTTGTATTCGTGGAAAATTGACCAACTCTCCATTTAGTGGAACTAGAGAGAGAGCCACTGAGCTGTTGGAACTCATACATAGTGATGTATGTGGACCCATATCAACTCATGCCATTGGAGGTTACTCCTACTTCATTACATTTACTAATGATTTCTCAAGGTATGGATATGTGTACCTAATGAAGTACAAGTCCGAGGCCTTTGAGAAATTCAGAGAGTATAAGAATGAGGTGGAGAACCAGACTGGAAAGAGTATCAAAACTCTTCGATCAGATCGAGGAGGTGAGTACTTAAGTACAGAGTTTACTCAGTTCTTCAAGGACCATGGGATATTATCCCAATGGATACCTCCTTATACACCTCAGCTCAATGGTGTCTCTGAAAGGAGAAATCGTACGTTATTAGACATGATACAGTCCATGATGAGTTTCGCTGACCTACCCATCTCATTCTGGGGATATGCCCTAGAAACCGCAACTTACCTTCTGAACAGAGTTCCAACTAAGTTGGTAGTGTCTACACCATATGAGATATGAAAAGGGAAGAAGCCTGATCTTAAGGTTGTTAAGATTTGGGGCTGCCCTGCCCACGTTAAAAGACACAATCCCGATAAGTTAGAATCAAGGACAGAGCGATGCAAATTTGTGGGATACCCCAAGGAAACTTGTGGGTATTATTTCTATCATCTCGAGGACCAAAAGGTCTTTGTAGCTAAGAGAGTAGTGTTCTTTGAGAAGGAACACATTCTTGGCGGAGACAGTGGGAGAATGATAGAGTTGAGCGAGGTTGGAGAACCAAGCTCAAGCACCACTCTACAGCCCGAGTCTGTTCAGGTACCTAATACACAAGTTTCAACTTTACGTAGGTCTGATAGAGTATCCCATCCTCCTGAGAGATATGTGGGACATATTAGAGGAGAGGATGTTGAGGATATTGATCCTCAGACCTACGAGGAGGCTATTATGAGTATAGACTCTGGGAAGTGGCAAGAAGCCATGAATTCTGAGATGGATTCTATGTACTCCAATAAGGTTTGGAACCTACTTGATGCGCCCGAATGTATTGTACCCATCGGTTGCAAGTGGATCTTTAAGAAAAAGATCGGAGTAAATGGAAAGGTAGAGACCTATAAAGCAAGGCTAGTGGCTAAGGGGTATCGTCAAAGGCAAGGTGTTGACTACGACGAAACCTTCTCACCCGTAGCAATACTAAAATCCATCAGAATTCTATTGGCTATTATAGCATGTTGAATCTCAGATTTTGATGATATAATCAATTGGTGGGTTAATTGATCTAATCCATATTATTGAGTTAAGTGTGCAGGATTAACTACGATAACCAGAAAACATAAAGCAAGGATACCGGAGTCAAGTTCGATGGAAGTTTAAGAGTCCGAAGAATCGTCGGAGATGCTGCCGGAACCAACCGAGAAGAAATCGGGAACCTGTCGGAATTTTCGGAAGTTCGCCGAAGAGATTATCGGAGGTTCACGGAGATCACCGAGAAGGCTCGGCTACTCGTTAAAGTCATCACAAGTTCGGGAGCTTGATGGGAGTCCGTCGAAAGAAGTTCGTCGAAAAGCTCGCCGGAACAAGACTCGACGTTCGCGGTAGAAAACTTGTTTAGGATGTGTTTTGTTATGTAGTTCACTTGTAATTAGGATTAGAATTAAGAGATAATCCTATGTCCTGGTTAGGGGCCAACTGGGCCCAAAGTCCGATTTGGTTTGGGCTAAAATCAAGCCAAATCAGCGAACCGGAGAGCCAGGCGGTGGCACCGCCCAGCACCCGAGAGCTGGGCGGTGACACCTCCTTGGCTGGGCGGTTGCACCGTCCAGCACCCGAGCGCTGGGCGGTGGCACCGCTTGGCTGGGCCGTGGCACCTCCAGCATTCGGGAACCCAAAGAGAATTCAAATTTTGGAGCCCAAAATTTGAATCCTCTTGAGGATTATAAATACCCCTCAAATCTCAGTTGAGAGAACAACTTTTGAGCAGCAAGTAATTGAGAGAAAAGTCTTAGAAGAGTCTTTGCCTTTCTTGTTTTCATTTGCTAGTGTTCACCTCCTTCTTTCTTGCTGAAAATCTGTAAGAGAGTGAACCGCTTGTAAAAGTTGTAAGAGGGGTATTCACCCTTCCCTTTCAAGAGATTTGCTAGTGGAAGGTGGGAGCCTCATCGAAGAGGGGCCTCGCAAGTGGATGTAGGTCACTCGACCGAACCACTTTAAAAACAGCGTAATCTCTGGTTTGCATTTCATTACTGCTATTTACATTACTGCAAACCCTCTTACTGCTTTATTTCCTCATTACATTTACTGCACAACTTTGCGAATACGCTTTTAAGTTAAGTACTTCCAATTACGATTTCTTATCGTACGAAAGATTTGTCTAAAACTGAAGTTTTAATCCGCTGCACTAATTCACCCCCCCTCTTAGTGCCGCTCCGAACCTAACAAGTGGTATCAGAGCGAGGTTATCTCTCATATTTGGTTTAATACCCAAGAGAGATGGCTTACTCCGGCATGCAAGAGGGCCATTCTATTGCACGACAACCTTTGTTTAATGGGTCGGATTACACATATTGGAAGACTCGCATGAGGATCTTCCTCATTTCTATGGACTTTGAGCTTTGGTCTATTGTCGAGAATGGATTTCAAAAATCTTCTCTTCCGATGAGCGAATGGAATGAATCGGAGAAGAAGGTTTTTGCTTTAAATGCAAAGGCTATGAATGCCTTGTTTTGTGCATTAGACAAAAACAAATTTAATCGTGTTTCAATGTGTGATTCGGCTTTTGATATTTGGAGAACTCTTGAGGTCACTCATGAAGGCACTAGCCGAGTGAAAGAGTCCAAAATCAACATCCTTGTGCACTCTTACGAACTTTTCCGAATGAAACCAAGTGAGTCCATCGGAGACATGTACACCCGGTTTACGGATGTCATCAATGGACTCAAAGCTCTTAGTAAAAATTTTACTAACTTTGAATTAGTAACTAAAATCTTAAGATCCCTCCCTAAAAGTTTGGATCCAAAAGTTACAGCCATTCAAGAGGCCAAAGACCTTAAAGCATTCCCTCTTGAAGAGCTCATTGGGTCTCTAATGACCTACGAAATGACATGTCAAGCTCATAACGAGCTCGAGAACCCCCTTCCAAAGAACAGGAAGGATATGGCACTCAAATCACAAGAAGACCGCTTGAAAGGAACATCAAGTGATGAGGACAGTGACAATGACATTGCACTTTTGACTCAAAAATTTAAAAAATATTTAAGAAAGAACAAATTTAAAAATAATATAAAAAATAAATTTGAACAAAAGAAGGACCAAGTGATTTGCTATGAATGCAAAAAACCAGGACACTACAAGAACGATTGTCCTCAAGCCAAAAAGAGGACATCAAAGAAGAAGGCGCTCAAGGCAACATGGGATTATTCAAGCGCGTCCGAAGAAGAGGAGTCCAACACCGAGCAAGTTGCTCATTACGCGCTAATGGCTTTAGGAGAAGAGGTATGTGATTTACTTAATGAAGATTTATCTTTTGAAGAACTCTCTATCGCTTTTCATGAATTATTTGATGAATGTAGAACTGTTAGCAAGAAGTTAAGTATCTTAAAGAAAGAGCATGCTTTGCTACAAGATAAGTTTGATAGTCTTCAAACTTCTCCATGCTCTAAGTGTGAGCATTTAGAAGCAATAAAAAACGAAAATTTGCTTCTTAAGGAAACCTTAAACAAGTTTAAGGTTGGTAGCAAAGGATTAAATATGATCCTTGCACACAAGGGTCACATCTCAAATAGAAATGGAATTGGATTTGTAAAAGGATTACATCAAAATCCTACCACTTTCATAAAAGGACCTACATTACATGTTTCCTCTTATATGAAATGCAACTTCTGTTGCAAATCCGGACATATTGCCTACAAATGTCCATTTAGGAAAATTAGTTCACAAAAATTAATATGGGTTCCTAAAGGAACTATAAAGGATTCAAAAATAAATAACAAGGTTAGTGGGTCAATTTTTGAGGCACCCAAAATCAAATGGGTACCTAAAAATCATCCTCTTTTGTTGACAAACCCACAAGCTAGGAGCAAGAGATGGTATCTCGATAGTGGATGCTCAAGACATATGACTGGAGATCCATCTCATTTCTCTGTGCTCACTAGCAAAGAAGAAGGGTACGTCACCTTCGGAGACAACAACAAAGGCAAAATCATTGGCAATGGAACTATTGGTAACAAATTTAGTCTTTCCATTGATGATGTTTTACTAGTTGATGGATTGAAACATAATCTCTTGAGTATTAGTCAACTATGCGATAAAGGTTATATCGTTAGATTTGAATCAAATATGTGCATTATTGAAAATCCAAATCATAACATGACTATGATTGCTTTAAAACAAAATAATGTCTATATCATCAATCTTGATGAACTAAGTAATGAAATGTGTTTCTCCGCCGTAAATGATGATGCTTGGCTTTGGCATAAGAGATTAGGTCATGCAAGCATGAAAACAATATCTAAAATCTCATCTCAAGAACTAGTACGAGGGATTCCGAATATGAAGTTTATTAAGGATAAGGTATGCGATGCATGTCAACTAGGCAAACAAATAAAAACAAGCTTCAAACCAAAAAATCAAATTAGCACCACTAGACCATTACAATTGATCCATTTGGACTTATTTAGACCAATTGATACAACAAGTCTTGGTGGAAGCAAATATGCTTTTGTGATTGTGGATGACTACTCTAGATACACTTAGACCTATTTCTTAGCTCACAAAAGTGATTGCTTCAAGTGTTTCTCTAAATTTTGTAAACTCACTCAAAACGAAAAAGGCTTCATGATTTCATCAATTCGGAGTGATCATGGTGGTGAATTCCAAAACCGTGACTTTCAAAATTTTTGCGAAGTTAATAGGTACAATCACAACTTCTCAACTCCAAGAAATCCTCAACAAAATGGAGTAGTTGAAAGGAAAAATAGAAACCTACAAGAAATGGCAAGAACTATGTTAAATGAATATAGTTTACCCAAATATTTTTGGGCCGAAGCCGTAAATACGGCTTGTTACATCATGAATAGAGTCCTAATAAGACCATCTCTATCAAAAACTCCCTATGAATTATGGAATAACAAAAAACCAAACATTTCTTATTTTAAAGTTTTTGGTTGTAAATGCTTCATTTTAAATGAAAAGGATGCCTTAGGTAAATTTGATGCTAAATCCGATGAAAGCATTTTTCTTGGTTACTCCTCCGTTTCTAAGGCCTTTCGTGTCTTTAACAAAAGGACCTTAGTAATAGAAGAGTCTATTCATGTAGTTTTTAATGAAATTTCTGATTTAAAGAAAAATGATTTTGATGATGATCTTGGTTTTGATAATCTGAATTTAAATGAACCCCCTCCTCAAAATAGCCATTTGAATGCATCTTCTTCCGAAATTTCTTTACCCAAAGAATGGAAGTATGTAGATGCTCATCTAAAGGAGCTAATTATAGGAGATACAACAAAAGGGGTTCAAACTCGTTCTTCTTTCAAGAATTTTTGTGCTAACGCCGCTTTCCTTTCTCAAATTGAACCTAAATGCATTGACGAAGCCTTAAAAGATGATTTTTGGGTCATTGCAATGCAAGAAGAATTGAACCAATTTGAGAGGAATAGGTATGGAAGCTTGTTCCTAGACCAAGTGACCACTCAGTCATAGGTACTAAGTGGGTCTTTAGAAACAAGCAAGACGAAAATGGTATCATGGTTAGAAACAAGGCTAGATTAGTGGCCAAAGGTTTCAACCAAGAAGAAGGTATCGATTACGAAGAAACCTTCGCTCCTGTGGCTCGATTAGAAGCAATAAGGATGCTCCTTGCCTATGCTAGTAGTAATAATTTTAAACTATTTCAAATGGATGTCAAAAGTGCTTTCTTGAATGGTTTTATTTCCGAAGAAATATATGTCGAACAACCTCCCGGATTTGAAAATTCTCTTCTTCCTAATCATGTATTCAAATTGACTAAAGCTCTCTATGGCTTGAAACAAGCTCCTAGAGCTTGGTATGAAAGGCTTAGTTCCTTTCTTATTTTAAATAATTTTACCAAAGGCAAGGTTGATACTACATTGTTTATTAAACATTTTGAAAATAATTTTCTTATTGTGCAAATTTATGTTGACGATATTATTTTTGGCTCTTCGGATGAATCACTATGTGAATCATTTGCCAAATGTATGAGTCATGAATTTGAAATGAGTTTAATGGGTGAATTAACTTTCTTTTTAGGATTACAAATCAAACGACTTAGTGATGGTATATTTCTTAACCAATCCAAATATACATTAGAATTGTTAAAATGTTTTAACATGGATAATTCAAAAGCATATATGGATGAAAATAGTGAGTCTACTCTATGAGTACCTCACTGGATGAAAATGTTTTAACATGGATAATTCAAAAGCATATATGGATGAAAATATTTCTTAACCACCCCTATGAGTACTGCGACTAAGTTAGATATGGATGAAAATAGTGAAAATTTCGATCAAAAAACATATAGGGGAATGATAGGTAGTCTACTCTACCTCACCGCGACTAGACCAGATATTATGTTTAGTGTAGGACTTTGCGCTAGATTTCAATCTAATCCTAAATTGTCTCATCTGAAGAGTGTTAAAAGAATATTTAGGTATCTTAAAGGAACTCTAAATTTAGGATTGTGGTATCCAAAATCTGAAAAATTCGATCTAGTAGCTTATGCAGATGCCGATTTTGGCGGATGCAGGATAGATAGAAAAAGTACATCCGGAACATGCCAATTTTTAGGACATGCACTTGTTTCTTGGACTTCCAAGAAACAAAATTCAGTTGCACTATCTACGGCGGAAGCCGAATACATTGCTGCAAGTGCATGTTGTGCACAAGTCATTTGGATGAAAAATACATTAGAAGACTATGGAATTCACTTTAAAAATATTCCCATAAAATGTGATAATACTAGTGCCATATGTCTTACTAAAAATCCAATTCTGCACTCTAGAACTAAGCACATCGACGTTAGGCATCATTTCATATGCGATCATGTCCTTAACAATGATGTTGTTCTAGAATTCATTGACACAAAGCATCAATTAGCAGATATATTTACAAAAGCTTTGAACGAAGATCAATTTGAATTCATTAGAAGGGAATTAGGCATGTTAAATTGTCCCTAAAATGAGCTTCACGAAAAATGACTCGTCCTTTTCCTTTGTGGATTTGATTTCTTCCTTCTTCTTCAATTCAAAATGATCCATTAAAGTATAACTTATAATCTTGAGGGAAGAAGCTAAACAAAAGGGAGGAAGAAAATTTTTTTTTTTCTTTCTTCCTCCGCGGGATGCCAGCGGTGGCACCGCCTGGCACTCTGGCGCCAGGCGGTGACACCGACCGAGCGACCCTTTTAACCCGAGGGGTTAGGGCTGGCGGTGACACCGCCCCCAACCCGAAGAAAAACCTCTCAAAAAAACCTCTCCCATTCCCTCTAACCCTCATTCTAACTCTAAGAAGCATTGGAGAAGGATTCTTGGTGATCCAAGCTTTCCATCTCTCAACATAATCTCCACAAGGTAACACTTGAAATCCCTCTTTTCTTTTCTCTTTCTCTTGCTTATTTTTTCACAATTTCATCATCATCTTGTCTAGAAAATGGCTCCTAAGAGATCAAAAGGAAAAAGGATTGAAGGAGATTCATATAACCATGACCTTTTTAGATCAAAAGAGGTAGCCCTTAGCTTTCCAAAATTTGAAACACGATGTGTCCACAAAGGAAAATACGTTGATCTGGATGAACTAGAGGACTTAGATCCCATTAGGTGGTTTGCACACCTAGAAGCTCTACCTCTACTACAAATAGAGGAACCAATCTATCCACAGTTAGTGAGATTGTTCTATGCCAACCTATATGAAGACAATGATAGCCTAAGCACTTACCTTCTAGGAACACCCATTAGAATATTTGACAGCACCATTTGTGAGCTAATTGGCATAACTGAAAAAGATAGGGGATGCTATTTTAAAGGAAAATGGGACGTCAAAACAATAGGAGCAACCTATACCGAAGCCGTAGAAACAATTTTTGCAAATCCAAACCTAGACTTCCTACCTAAGAGCTGTGAACACTTACTGCCTTTCAACTCTAAAATCCTTCATCACATTATCACAAGCATCATATTCCCAAAACAATTTCATCTTGACGAAATAAGTCAAATAGAGATGAGTACCATGTATTGGATTATGACCGGTCAGCATAATTGTTTTGGGTACTCAATTCGGCAACACATGCAGGATATTATGGCTAAAGATACTATATTGTCATATGGGAGGTTAATCACTAGATTTCTTTATGCCTATGACATTTGCATCCCACCCGATGAAGAATCTATTCAAAATGATCGATATAACATAATAAATAAAAACCTACTGAAAAGACTTAGGTGCACTTTTAGCAATGGCATATGGGTTAGGCAGCCTAGAAGGACTGATCCAATTCCTCCACCAATAGAACACCCCGAAACACCAATTCTTATGGGAAATGAATCTCCTCCTCCTAGTTCCTTTGGCGCAGCACCTTCAGCTCCTATTTCCTCCTCTGAAGATATCATTATGGCGGAACTGTCTCAGATCAAATCACAGCAAGAACAAATTCAGAATCAACAAGTTGAAATTTTGAAGACACTACGACAGATGAATGAAAAAATAGATATCATGTATCAGCACTGTGGATTACCTCCTAAGGATTAAATTGATGTATCTTTTTATTTTGTTCTGTTTGCTTTTAACAACAAGTTCAAGTTTGTCATCGATTGAATGAAAACTGATCCTTCCTTTTAGATAACTACTATTTTAATCTGCATAAATGATGATGTCTTTCGGATAAACTATTTCTGGCAAATTTGAATGATGAACTTTGTTAAATGCTACACCTTTTTTCTATGATCATCAATTAGCTAGCTTGTCTCTTTTTGTTGATGACAAAGGGGGAGAAGTGATGACTAAGTGATGACTAAGTGATGACTTACATCATAACGATAGCATGACTTATATGAATTTCAAAAACTTGTGTGATATGAATGTCTTATCTGCCTTGCAAATCCTTGAAAATATCACAAGATTGATTATATTGAAAGCATGCCTTACATCTATATCATGAAATTTATATGGAAAATCTTTATCTTCTGTCGTAGCAAAATTCGTCCCTTATCATTTAACTTATGATTTTCATCGAAGTTTCGTACTTACTATTGTTTAATGAGGATAACGATAAGCTCTACGATTAGAACTTATCGGGTTATGCTTGAATCCAATGGGATGGAATTCAAGTGTTTTTTTTATCTTCTCATAATATGGCATATAGATAGGGGGAGTTATGTTTAACTCCGTCATCAATTGATTGTCATCATCAAAAAGGGGGAGATTGTTGAATCTCAGATTTTGATGATATAATCAATTGGTGGGTTAATTGATCTAATCCATATTATTGAGTTAAGTGTGCAGGATTAACTACGATAACCAGAAAACATAAAGCAAGGATACCGGAGTCAAGTTCGATGGAAGTTTAAGAGTCCGAAGAATCGTCGGAGATGCTGCCGGAACCAACCGAGAAGAAATCGGGAACCTGTCGGAATTTTCGGAAGTTCGCCGAAGAGATTATCGGAGGTTCACGGAGATCACCGAGAAGGCTCGGCTACTCGTTAAAGTCATCACAAGTTCGGGAGCTTGATGGGAGTCCGTCGGAAGAAGTTCGTCGGAAAGCTCGCTGGAACAAGACTCGACGTTCGCGGTAGAAAACTTGTTTAGGATGTGTTTTGTTATGTAGTTCACTTGTAATTAGGATTAGGATTAAGAGATAATCCTATGTCCTGGTTAGGGGCCAACTGGGCCCAAAGTCCGATTTGGTTTGGGCTAAAATCAAGCCAAATCAGCGAACCGGAGAGCCAGGCGGTGGCACCGCCTGGCTGGGCGGTGACACCTCCTTGGCTGGGCGGTTGCACCGTCCAGCACCCGAGCGCTGGGCGGTGGCACCACTTAGCTAGGCGGTGGCACCTCCAGCATTCGGGAACCCAAAGAGAATTCAAATTTTGGAGCCCAAAATTTGAATTCTCTTGAGGCTTATAAATACCCCTCAAATCTCAGCTGAGAGAACAACTTTTGAGCAGCAAGTAATTGAGAGAAAAGTCTTAGAAGAGTCTTTGCCTTTCTTGTTTTCATTTGCTAGTGTTCACCTCCTTCTTTCTTGCTGAAAATCTGTAAGAGAGTGAACCGCTTGTAAAAGTTGTAAGAGGGGTATTCACCCTTCCCTTTCAAGAGATTTGCTAGTGGAAGGTGGGAGCCTCATCGAAGAGGGGCCTCACAAGTGGATGTAGGTCACTCGACCGAACCACTTTAAAAACAGCGTAATCTCTGGTTTGCATTTCATTACTGCTATTTATATTACTGCAAACCCTCTTACTGCTTTATTTCCTCATTACATTTACTGCACAACTTTGCGAGTACACTTTTAAGTTAAGCACTTCCAATTACGATTTCTTATCGTATGAAAGATTTGTCTAAAACCGAAGTTTTAATCCGCTGCACTAATTCACCCCCCCTCTTAGTGCCGCTCCGAACCTAACACAGCACACTATGATTATGAGATCTAGCAGATGGATGTGAAAACTGCATTCCTCAATGGGAACCTCGAGGAGGAGGTGTATATGATGCAACTTGAGGGATTCGTGTCCAAGAACTGCCCAGATAAGGTGTGTAGGTTTCTTAGATCCATTTATGGACTAAAGGAAGCTTCCCGAAGTTGGAACATAAGATTTGATGAGGTAATCAAATCTTATGACTTTGTTAAGAACGAAGATAAGCCTTGTGTGTACAGGAAGGTAAGTGGGAGCGCTATCACCTTTTTGGTGTTATATGTGGATGACATCCTCATCATTGGGAATGACGTAGGAATGCTATCCACAGTAAAGACTTGGTTATCTAGACACTTCTCCATGAAGGACTTAGGAGAAGCATCCTATATCTTGGGGATTAGAATCTATAGAGATAGATCCAAGAGGATGCTTGGCTTGTCCTAGTCCAGGTACATAGAAACCATTGTCAAAAGGTTTGGCATGAAAAATTCCAAGAGAGGTCTCGTACCGATGAGACATGGGATATCACTTTCTACGAGTATGTCCACAAAAACTCCAAAAGAAAGGGCGAACATGGATATGATACCTTATGCCTCAGCAATAGGGTCTATCATGTATGTCATGCTATGTACTAGGCCTGATATAGCGCATGCTCTGAGTGCCACGAGCAAGTATTAGGCGGATCCAGGCTTGGAGCACTGGAAAGCAGTAAAGTGTATCCTTAAGTACTTGAGAAGGACTAAGGATCTTTTACTAGTATATGGAGGTAGTAGCCTTAAGATTGAAGGCTACACTGACTCAAGTTTTCAGTCTGATGTCAATGATAGCAAGTCGAATTCAGGGACCTTAAATGGAGGAGTAGTGTGGTGGAAGAGTTCCAAGCAAGATACTACTACTGACTCGATCATAGAGGCGGAGTACATTGCTGTATCAGATGTAGCAAAAGAGGGAGTCTGGGTGAAGAAGTTCATCATAGATTTGGGAATCATGCCGAGTAGCGAGGAGCCGACTTCCTTTTATTGCGACAACTATGGGGCGATTACTCAAATAAGGGAACCCGGGTCTCATCAGAAGTGTTCTGAGGAGGTTACAGCTTATCAAAGAGATCATAACTCGAGGAGATGTAGTAGTGGAAAGAGTTCCATTTGAAGGTAACATTGCAGATCTACTAACAAAGTCGTTGTCTCAGATTGTCTTTGAGCATCACAGGGGTCTGATGGGGATCAGACACATAGGTGATTGGCTTTAGGTCAAGTGGGAGATTGCTAGTCATAGGTGCCCAACAAGCCAATCACGTGAGTGATGGCACGTGTGACTTGATACAAAATCTTTTTGCTTATTATATTTTAGCGTATATCACTTTATAACTATTGCATAAATGCATATATATATATTGTGATGTCCTTGGATTTGTGCAATGGGAATCGGATCATGATGAGATCACGATAATGAGATCGATTCACCTTTAAACACATATCCTAAATAATCCCGGTCATAGGTTACTCGAGAGGGACATCGTGATAACCGGACAGACTAGTGTGCTGTATACCCGTCCATATGATGGATGCAGCTGGTCTCATAGCTGCTCATGTAGGGACACTAGGGATACAGTACAGGTGCTCATTGGAGAATGAGTTCACTGATTGATCCGCTTACGGAATGTTAGATGGTTGATGACGCCTTATTGTAAGACAGTGATTCCGTAGTCCTAGTGGTGTATCTGGTCCTTAGACTTGAGACACCAAGGATGTCCTGTATGAGTACTCCACTCTTTGATACCAGACTTATAGGTTTGGTTGTCCCAGATCTAGTACAGCTGGTCATTGGGAGTGGTAGTCGACCTTACAAGGGCTATTGAGTGTCGATAGAGGATCATCCACTCTCGGCGTCATGAGAGGAATATCCCATGTGTTCTTGCTCAAACAAATCCCTGGCCAGGGTCATTCAGGTTGAGAGAGAAAGAGTTCTCCGGGAGAATCCGATTAGAGTGAGACTCGAGTAGAAATTGTATGGGTCTGACAACACTATGCTCGATATACGGTCTCTGGGATATTAGATGGATGAGGGACTATAGGTACACGATAACTAAGGACAGACAGGTCCAATGGATTGGATTCCCCTGTATCATCTGGGGACTACGGCGTAGTGGCCTAGTACGTCTGTAGTCGATGAGTCGAGTGAATTATTACAGAGATAATAATTCACTGAGTTAGAAGGAGTTCTGACAGGTATGACTCACGGCCAGCTCGATATTGGGCCTAGAGGGTCACATACATATGGTAGGCATTACGATGAGTAGAGGTTCGGATATGAGATATCCGACGGAGCCCATATCTTATCGGATGTAGATCCAATACCCACTAGGGGAGGACCCATTAGGGTTTGACAGGGGGCCTCTATAAATAGGAGGGATTCAGAGCCTCATATGCTAGAGCCTTTGCTTGCCTTTCCTATTCTCCTCTCCCTCTCCACCTCAAAGCAGGCCTGGAGGTTTGAGGAGCGTCGTCGCAACCCTGCTGTGTGGATCACCACTAGAGAGGAGGACGCTTGACCTCCTTCACCCTCTCCTAAGGATCTGCAAGGAAACATGGATATATGATCTCCCTAGGTAACACAATATACTCTATACGCAGTTTTAAGTTTCGCGGATTTTGCGCACCAATCTTCGCACGACGATGAACATCTCTTTGGGAATCGAGGATTTTGTTTTCTTGTTCTTCCGCTGTGCATATGATGTCGCCCCTAAGATTTCCCAACAGCACCGTCATGGCACAATCTTCAAAACTATGTCAGGTAGTGGTATCGCCAGTCTGGGCGGTGGTACCGTCAGTCTAGGGGGTGGTACCACTAGTCTGGGTGATGGTACCGCCTAATGGCCCAATGCCAGGTGGTGGTACCGCCCGAACCCAGGAAACCCAAGATGAGATGTTTTTAGGCTCCAAGTTTGAATAAACTTGAGGCCTATAAATATCCCTCTCATCCCTGGATAAACTACACAAGCACAGAGAGTTTTAAAGCTAGAAAACGCTATAGAAATCACTTGAGAAATCCCTCCTCTAGCTTAAACTTAGAATTCTGTTTAGAGAGGAGCGTGTGTGCTTGTAAGGGTTGTCTCCTAAACCCGGTAAAAGGAGAAGAGAGGTGTAAGAAGGAGGTTGTATCTTCACCTATTAAAGGAAGATCGATAGTGGATGTCGGTGGCCTCGACGGAAGAAGAATCGGCGGAGTGGATATAGGTCACGACAACCAAACCACTATAAAATTGGTGTGTTCTCTGGTTTGCATTTACTTCTTATAATTTACATTAACTACAAACTGCCTTCAATACTCTCTTACTTCTCTTTCAAAGTTAAGCATTTTTTAGTTTGGTTTTATCGTACAAAAGGATTTTCCGAAACCGATGTTTTTATCCGCTGCACTAATTCACCCCCCCCCTCTCTTAGTGTCGACCTCGTTCCTAACAAAATATGCATTAGACTTGCTAAAACGGTTTAATATGGATAGTTCAAAGGCTATCAATACTCATATGAGTACCTCCACTAAGTTAGACATTGACGAAAGTGGAGAAAGCTTTGATCAAAAAGCTTATAGGGGTATGATAAATAGTTTATTATACCTCACCGTAACTAGACCAGACATCATATTTAGCGTAGGACTTTGTGCTAGATTTTAATCTAACCCTAAACAATCTCATTTAAAAGCTGTCAAAAGAATCTTTAGATACCTAAAAGGAACTCCTAAACTAGGATTATGGTATCCAAAATCTAAAACTTTTGAATTGCTTGGTTATGCTGATGATGATTTTGCTTACTGCCAAATAGATAGAAAAAGCACATCTAGAACATGTCAATTTTTAGGACACACGCTTGTCTCTTGGACTTCCGAGAAACAAAACTCGGTTGTATTATCCACAACCGAAGCTAAGTATATTACAGTAGGTGCATACTGTGCTCAAGTTATATGGATGAAAAATACTTTAGAGGATTATGGAATTCACTTGAAGAATATACATATAAAGTGTGATAACACAAGTGTAATATGTCTAACGAAAAATTATATTCAGTACTTTAGAGCTAAACATATTGACATTAGACATTACTTTATACGAGATCATGTTAATAATCATGATATAATTTTAGAATTCATTGATACAAAATATCAATTGGCCGATATCTTAACAAAACCTTTAAATGAATGACAATTTGATTTCATTAGAAGGGAGTTAGAAATGTTAAATTGTCCGAATGCATGAGTTTGTTGTATTTCTTTTCCGGACTATCCTTCTCTTAATTTATTTCATGCATGGGGCTTTCATGAATCTATTTCATTTTTATCTTCCTTGGTATCAAGTTTACTTCATACCCTTGCTCCATCACTTAATGATTTTTGATACACTTAATCACTTCATGAATTTCATTGACAAATACATCTCTCACGGGTTTAACTCTTGTGAATTTTTAATGAGAAATGGTTTTGAATTATGAAGTTCTATTCGTGAATTTTTTTTTTTCATGTGATATTCCTCTCCCATGAATTCTTTCTTATTCTTCTCATGAAAGATGAATTTTATGAATTCCAATAAATATCTTGATCCTTGAAAGATGAATATTAGTGTATGATGATTACTTGCAAGAATAACGATATAATTTCACATGATATTTTGAATCAAATTATTTCACAAATTCGATTGGATTCCCTCCTTACCTTCCTTCCTCTTCTTCATGTAAAGTTTTGATGACAAGAGAGAGAATCTATCTCTTTAATGTTGATAACTTTTGATGTTGATATGATCACTTTAATGTTGTTAACTTTTGATGTTAAGAACTTTTGAATGTTACCAGGTAATAATGCAATATCGATTCGATAAATTAGTGAGAAACTTGCTTGAATTTTTATCACACTTGCATTGTTTAATTGTTCTCCTTTTTGTTGATGACAAAGGAGGAGAAATGATACCAAAATATGACAAAATTGATGACCAATTGGCATTGGCATTGTAAATATATGCAATGTATTTTATCGTAAATATGCTTATATCTTATCATAAATACTTGAAATATGATTGGTATCGTCAAATACAAATACTTGAAAAATATCAAATGCTTACTTGAAATATACCATAATGTGGCATAATTACTTATGTGGCATGATTACTTTTAAATGTTTCTTCCTAGTGTCATGCTTGATTTCGTATCAAATTATTATGATGAGGTATCATGAGTTTAACTCGCTATTTACAATTGATACCATGATGAATTGTCATTTGTATCATCTTTCAAATTTTAAAAATAGATACATGATATCATATTTTGAATCGGTGAATCATGATAAGTATCATGTTGTGCATGATTGAATAATAACTTATCAATTTGATGCTTGAATTCAAAAGCCTTGAATACAAAAATGTCTTTTCTCAAAATATGGCATATAAATAAGGGGAGTTAAGATTAACTCCTTCACTAATTGGTTGTCATCATAAAAAAGGGGGAGATTGTTGAATCTTGGATTTTGATGATGAAATCAATTGGTGAATTGTTTGACATAATCTATGTGTTGAGATAAGTGTGCAGGATTAACTACGATAGCAGTAAGGCATAAAGCATATGATGGGCCAGAGTCGAATATTCGAACGATATACCGGAAGTGTATCGGGAGCTCATCGAAAGTTCGTCGGAAGTTCGCCGGAGGCTCATCGGAAGATCGCCGAGAGTTCATAGGAAGATTACCGAAAGTACATCGGGAGTTTGTCGGAAGCTTGCCGGAAGTTTCATCGAGAAGTTCACCGAAAGAAAATTCGACATACCGGACTAATTACTTACCTTAATCATAGTTAGAATCATGAGTTAAGTTAGGATTGAGAGGTAATCTCACTAACTCAATCAAGAGCCAACTGGGCCCTTAACATGTTGAATTGGGCCGGATTGAATAGCCCATTCAGCACCTGAAACCACGGCCGGTGGTAGCACCGCTTGGTAGACCCGATCTCCTAGGTGTTCTAGGCGGTGGTACCGTCGATAGTTAATATTGCCAGCGATGGTACCGCTTCTGTCAAGCGGTGGTACCGCTCCTGTCAAGCGGTGGTACCGCCATAGCTCGATCTTAAAGCTTTGTCAAGTAGTTGTACCATCCAAATTGGGTAGTGGTACCGTCGAGTGTCAGGTGTCAAGCGGTGGTATTGCCCAGTAATGGTGGTGGTACCGCTAGTACCCCGGAAAATCGATATAAGACACTTTTTTATTCCAATTTTGAAGCTATTGGGACCTATAAATTTCCTACCCTTTTCTGCATGAAAAGGCACGAAAGTATTGGCATAATCTTGAGTCTTTGAAGTATTAAAATGTTATAAAAGAGCTGTAAAAAGATGGTTGGTCTTCATCTATTGAAGGAAGACTATTAGTAGATGCCGGTGACCTCGATAGAGGAGAAATCGGAAGTGGATGTAGGTCACATTGACCGAACCACTCTAAATTCTAGTTTGCTTTTCTATTTGTGTAATTTACGTTACTGCAAACTTTCTTTTCTCAATAGATGAATCCTTTTAGCAGCCTTTGAGCAGCAACCTGAAGGAAGGAACCCCTATAGAGTTCCAAGGAAGCTGATCCTCTAAAGAGATCAACCACAAGCTTAAAATCTACCAGGGTTCTAACAGATTGACCTTGATAAAAGACACTATCCTAATTGCTTGATTAGATGATGGAGTGTTTGTATATTAAAATAAAGACATTCATGATATCAAAAGGGATGCTACCTAAATTTAATTTATTATGATTTGATTTATAGTTATAATCTTTATACTTACACAATTGAGAAACGAACTGAAAAATCGTCGCATAAGGCCAGATTGAGAAATCAAACAAGTGAAAATATTGGGAAAGAAACGATATAAAACTAAAGGTAAGAAAGGAAACAAGACAACGTGTAGTTAGTTCACCGATCAAATATCGAGAAAGAAACGATATAAAACTAAAGGTAAGAAAGGAAACAAGACAACGTGTAGTTAGTTCACCGATCAAATATCGAGAAAGAAACGATATAAAACTAAAGGTAAGAAAGGAAACAAGACAACGTGTAGTTAGTTCACCGATCAAATATCGAGAAAGAAACGATATCAAACTAAAGGTAGGAAAAGAAACAAGACAACTGTAGTTAAATGACCGATCAAGAGACGGTGATGCAATGGAGAACCAAAGAGATCCGATCAAAAACCCTACCGCCTTCCCTTAGCAGGGCGAAGTGAGTGGGAAATGAGTGTAACTTAAACCTTGTATGGCAAACAACCTGTGCCGGTTTTGTGGGTAAACGAGGGAGACTGAGAGAGCTAAGTGGAAATGAGGTAGCAATCAATACGCGTCCACCTACAACCGGTCGAATCAATTAATGGTCTGTTTAAACTCCAATTGATCATTATTTAAACAAAAATATATATAATTTATAAAATTCCCCTCATATTGTTATCATCTTTAGAGTTTAAAGAGTATTAAATATCAATCACAATTTTAATAGTAGAGAGAGAGACAGAGAGAGAGAGAGAGAGAGAGAGAGAGAGAGAGAGAGAGAGTCGGCCTAACAAGAATTCTACTAAAATTATAAACAAAAAATATTATTATTATTTTATTTAATTAAAGATATCACTTTGTATAAACTCAAATAAATAAATAAATAAATAAAATTGTTGAAATTTATATTAGTTTAGTCTAATTATATGGTTAGTGAGGACAACCGAAGGATGAAGGGATTAGTTAGTGGTGTTAATGAATTAAATATAGAGATCAAATTAACAAAAGAAATTAGTTTCAAAGTAAATAATATTATTACTAGACAGACGCAGCAATGATCAGAGGCCTTTCGCCGATATGATTATATCACTAATTTAATGGACTAATGACATTATTATTGTGATCCTTTAGGAGTAGCCACTACAAGTTTTTGCTTTTTTTTGTTTCCACAGTAGCAATCGTCAGGTCTTCTCCCTGTTTATTTCATGGAGAGGTACAGTCCCAGTTAGCTGTCCCCGATGAGTAAGGACTAAAGTTGACCTAGTGTTTGTTCCTGGAGGCGTGTAGAAGCATTGTGTTGACAGTTGTGAAAGGTCAAGTTCTATGGCCCATTCTGGATCCGAAACAGCGGTGAATGGCATGGAAGTGTAGACTCGTTCATCGAGTAGGTTTTAATGGATCCTCTGTTGGAGTGCTGTTGTCGCAAGACTCTTGCATGCTCTCATGTTCTCGTTCCATGAAAAGATCTTGTCTCTTATCAAGACTGCAGTGGACTGCCGAGCTATCTCCCGTGAGCACATATGGTGAACCGAGTGCAGGTTTAATCACTGTACATTTAATAATCATGCCTTCCAAACTTGGGACGCCATGATTTTAATTTCTCGTGTCAGCGGACATCATCACTATGCAGGGCTTACATGCCATCGAAGCCGCAAGTGCAGCACAAACGCTAACGCACCGTTGGAAATAGATGAGAAGAAGATTACTATGAATTCTAGTTGCGTTCCGAGCTGGGATGCAATCATGTCTACAAGAAAACGGACCTCTTCTTCTTCTCTGATCCAACTCGCCACATGTAGCTGTGCGAGAAGGTTCCAAACGGAGGGGGAATGATCGATTGGGTTGATCCCTGAGGAGTCATCATCATCTTCTTCTTCCTCCTCCTCCTTCCACCACTGGCACACTCCATTACACAGCTCTAAGCCACAGGATTCCTTCACGCGAGCACAGGTTCCCATCTCCCTCGTCATCCACACCCCTCCTCACCGAGAAGGACATCAATGTCCCCTCCACGTGTCTCTTTGTTGGGTCTACATCAGCTCACATATTTATTTAAATCTCAATCTAATTAGTATTATAATCGATATACTGAGAATACATTTATCATTTATGAATAATTAATAGAAAATAAATATATTATACAATTGATTACTTCATCTAAAGGCTTAAATGGACACAAAATACAATCGATCTTTTTGCTAATATTTTGATTTAAAAATAACTACAATTTAATTGCATGGTACATTCCGACTTCTGAAAAATTAAATTAAAAACAAAAGTGACAATTTTATTCATGCTTTAAGAAGGGAAAGACAAGAAGAAGAAAAAGTTTACCGACACCGAGTGAGTCATTTTCGCTTTATCTGTTCCCCAAGCTTTGAGGTCAAAAGGTCAACCACCAGAAAAGAAGGCGAAGAAGACAAGTCATTAGATTAGAGAAGAAGGAAGGAAGAGAGAGAGAGAGAGAGAGAGAGAGAGAGAGAGAGAGAGAGAAGAAGAAGCAGAAGAAGTGGTTCGAGAATGGAGTGGGAGTGAGGCTTGGTCAACATGCACACAGGGGCAGGTGGTCAACGGGAAATGTCCAGTTTTGGAGAGTGCCCTAACTGCTCCATCTCCCAACTCAGCTTCGGTGCACCTCCATCATGCGTCGGCACGTACTCCTGCTTGAAACCAAACGCTTTCCTTGAACCAGCTTGAATCATGCAGATTACCTTCTGCCACAAATTGGCAGAAGAGCAAGAAGAACAGTAGTGCCAAGAAGACGAGCAAGCAAGCAGTTCCGTACCTCGAGCTTCGACAGTAGCTCATGGGCAGTTTGTGCGGAGATGATGATATGACGCGCGGCGGGCGCAATGAATCCCTCGTCCACGGCCTTGTCGATGAAGGAGAGCAGGGAGTTGTAGTAGCCATCAACGTTCAGCAAGCCTACCTGTGCAGCAGCAACAAATCATATGTATGTATGGATGCATGTTAGCGTTAATGGAATGAAAGTAGATAAAGGAATTAACGGAGGTTTACCGGCTTGTCGTGGATCCCTAGTTGAGCCCAGGTTATGGCTTCGAGGAGTTCTTCCAGGGTTCCATAGCCACCTGTATGGTTAATCACATGAAGAACCAAGCAACTCGAAGACACTCAGCATGAGGTCAAAATTAACGGTAGAACATCTATCTAAAGAAAAGCTACTACAGTAAAGATGATGATCTAGAAGAGATGAATTACCAGGCAATGCTATGAAGGCATCAGCTTGGCGAGCCATTTCGGCCTTCCTTTGGTGCATCCCTGAGACAGGCCTCACCTCTCCTACAGTCTCTCCTGTAATCTGCAGGTCCCCAAACTTATCAGTCATGCTTCCACTAGTAATTAGTTCGTCAAAAGAATCCGAAAACTGTAGATAAGAAGCTTGAGACACAGACAGACAGACATACCTCTCTGGGCATTAGGGTCCTGGGAATAACTCTGCAGCATATCCAAATATCATGGATGAGTATATATGCGAGAGAGAGGGAGAGAGAGAGAGAGAGAGAGAGAGAGAGAGACCCCAAGACATGGCGGCCGCCATCATGAACAGCTCGAGAGACAAGACCCATGAGGCCAATACTTCCCCCACCATAGACCAAGTCTATGTTCCTTTGGACCTGCAGAACAGAGCATTATTCCTCGCATCAGACCCCAAATAGCAAAAAAGAGGAGATGGCCAGCTTCTGCTCTAAGAATCTTCAATTGAGAAGAAGAATCGATCAAGACACAGTTAGGAAGACGCACCAGTTCATGGCCGAGCTGGGTTGCTGCAAGCTGGTAGCTTGCCTTCTTCCCAGGGCTGCTGCCACAGAAGACGCAGACCCTTCCGAACCGAGAGGTGGATGGCCTCTTGGCCATCACATCCTGTGCCTCAGCTTCCATCGAAGCACCGAGGGAAGCTGTGTGTTGTGCTCTGAGAGAAGACAGCCGCAGCTTGTTTGGCAGTGGTTTCTTCCCTTTCCCTCACCCTTTTCTCCATTTAAAGGCTTGAAAAGGGAACGCATGGACACAGTGGAGATAAGAAGGCATGTAATATGGAAATAGTAGCAGATATTGGCCAATGAGAAGCTGGAATATGGTTCTTCCTTGGTTGACAGTCAACAACATGGCTTCTTCCCATTCTCTTCTTCTTTCTTTGCCTTCTTGGTTTCTCATGCAGTCAGAGCTGAGCGAAAACATTACTCAGATGATATTACATAGAAAACATCCAAACGTGGTCTCACCATTGGAACGAGCTCAATCCACGTGAATGGTTAATATAAATCCGGTATCCCATGGCTGATCCCATCCATATGAGTCATGGATATTCTACATTGTATCCTTGACCATCATAACGCAGTTTTATGTTAATAGATATAATAGTATATGTATATAATATATATATATATATATATATATTCAAATGACATTCTAGAGAGAGAGAGAGAGAGAGAGAGAGAGAGGTCAACGATAGAAACCTCAAATAGATTAACCTCCCTATATGGTAATACGAAGGTAGAAAAATACAGGTCCCTCTGTTTTACTCCAAATCAACACACACACACACACACACACAAAAAAAAGTCTCTATGTGCCAGTCTAGATGTAACTTTATTGGGTGATACAGTGTGGCCCTGTCCATGGTTTTGAGACATTAAAATTCTTGCTGTTTGTCTTATACTGTTGCAAAGAGTGAGATTAAAAGAGGTATAATAATGAATAAGCCAACAGTATGTGATAGGATCTCAAGGTCTTTGTGATTTAATAATCACACCCAATTAATTAACTTGTAAAGTATGTGCTAACCATCAAATGTTTTACCTCAAAGCTTTAACAAGACTTGATCATAAAATTTTACTATCAATAGTCAAAATTATTTTACCAATTAAACGGGTTTGATTTCTTCGTTTGTCATGAAGCTAAAAGAACATGTTATGTAATAAATAAATAGTAATAGTAATAGTATATAAAAAGGAAAACACAAATTATATAAGGTGTTAACTTAATATTGGAAAATAGCAACCAGATTCCTCCTATTCCATTTCCCAGCCTCTTCTGACACCTTTTAGTCACCATTCCAAAGTATAAGGGGGCGGCCCTAAAGGCGATGACACATGCACCACTGCATCTTCTCTCCTTTCCAACATTCCTCTGTTGTGCCCCCACCAAAAGTGAGGTGGTGGCCCAGTGATTGGATGGTGGGGATCCGCGGCTGGGTTGTAGGGGTACCTCCATGCACATTTAGGAGTAGTGCTTTTTTGGATCTCCCCGGTTTTCCTTGACTACTGATTAATGTTGGAAAATCTCAATTGGGTTTTCATTTTCAACGTCTTTCCGTGCTTATACTAATATAATATTATTAAAGAAATAATAAAAAAATTCATATATCTTCTACAGATGTTTTACCTTATTTTTTTATTTTATATTGATTATGTTTTATAAATATTGATTGATATGTACCGTTCAACCGATGTTCAGAATATGATTTGATTTGAATATCTCTTGATTTCGAAGAAATTTAGAACATGAGGTACATGCATACGAATCCTCCAAACGAAAAATGGTTGGATTGCATCTGGAACTGCTGATTAGGAAATAAAGTTTTGTTTGCTTTTTCATCTGATTTGTTTACAACATGGAGTTTTAATCAACTAAGACGTATTAGGATAATAAAAATCAATTATAAGAGATTAATCACTCCCATTTTATGTGCGAGACATCAATAATTGTTCTTGCCAAACAACGAGAACACTGAAAAACAAAAATTCCAACTGGAGGTTTTATTTATACCTTTGTCCTATGTTGTTTCCGATCAATTATTGATCATCCATCGTCTTATCGGTATTCATTATTTAGCATCACCATACATCTTAATGGGATGTCAACATAATATGAATATTTGATAGTAAGATTTCGATCAGATCCCACCTTCACACTTACCCCTTTTATCAGAGAAAGATGTAAGAATTCTATTGTGTTTTTTCTTATTCCATTACTCGAAAGCATTTGATTTAACTTGAAAGAATGGATTTGACATACACAAGTCTTTTTAAATCAATTAAATATTAAACAATAAATTACTAATGACGTAAATTATGAGAGATGCAATCCCCATTTTTAATACTAAATTATTCTGAACATTAGCATTCTATTTTAATCTACCAAGAACATCCAAGTAGATTAATTCAAATGAAGTAACTTGTGGTAATTTAGGAGGCAATTGATCCAATAATATTCTCTGAGCCCATGAACACCTTTAAATTCCCTGTCTAAGAATCTAACTAGAAATATTTGACTGCCTCATTTGTACTATTTATTTTCATGATCATATACATGGCAGTCAAACATCCCCCGAGAACAAGCAACCTCGTGTCCCACACGGCAGGCAACTCGGTCATCACTACGTACCTCATGAGGTCACAGCTAAAATTTCCCCACCTCATCAATCTCTATCAATCAAGCACTACATAATTAATCTATGCGATGAGGACAACAAAGGAGTCTAAAGTTCTCATTTTCTGGGTGAAAACATATACTATGTTTTGTTGTTTCTTGGTTCAAAGTCTAAAAATATGGATGGCACATACTTTTTACGGATGAGGAATCACTCACAGTTTTGTGAGGGTAGATACATGGATGGCCCCAATGTCTAGTGGCTCTGTAAAAGAATAACAAGCAACATTTTAGTTCTACCAATTGGAAGTAACAAGCAACACGGATATGTGCTTGTGAAGAAAATAATGGGGGCATAAAAAATGCAAGAATTTTTAGGTCATTTGGTGTTTCTCATGTGTGCATGATATGTAGTCCAAATTTGTGATCAAAATTTATATTTCTATGACCATTCAAACAATAGAAGCCATATAAATGATCCCATTTGGTATTTTCCTACCAAGCCATCTTTAGATAATCACTTCCAAGCAACCAAACTTGGTCAATTCTTGTTTCAGTCTTTTTGACAAATAGACACCATATTTTCTTTCCAAGAAACACATGCTTCCCTATCTACTATTCTTCCGGGAAAAGCATAAATAAATCTAGTTTCATATCTGCCTCTTAACTTCTCTTACCATCTGCTAAACTTTTTTAACACTTTAATTCCGGTGCTTTTTAAATCAGAAGAAACCACCCAATCCAACTTTGTCACCCTTTACCTTTTGTTCTTTGATGGAAGTCATTTAACACAAATTGATGGTTTGTTGAACTACTAGAAAAAAACATGCAGAGACGCCGACACAAACTGTTAAACATGGACTATGTTAAGATTTCTGACAAGAATAACTTATATATCTGTAAATATTCTCTAAATAGAAAAAGGTTTAGATAACTTTGGACTATCAATGATAATATTTTAAACTAACTCAAATTGTGGACAGCCATATCCAGTTTGTTCTTAAACTAACTCGATTTCAAAACAGAAGATTGATCCCATCTATGTGAATGCAAGAAACTTGGATGAGAATGCCTTGTAGGTCAAACTTGAAAAGAAGTATTATTCTTTTTCAGCAGTTGGAAAAGACTAAGCTAGAAGGTTTGTTTGGATACTAATTTAATCAAGCAGTAAGAAAAATGTACACTATAAAATTCTGTCAGGCTCCTCACCTCCTTCATGACGTGATGTAGACTACCGACTTTCTTCTTGCACCAACAGGGTTTTTCCTGCTGATAATGTCATTATGTTGGTAGGTCTCCTTGTTCATCAAATCCTTCATGCATGGGCTTCAAAGCACTGCTTGTTGAAACTGCACCACCTGCCAAAAGATCAAGTGCCACTTTACATGTGCTGGGGATGCATTGGACCGTTTAATTTTTTAACCTTGCATGTGATCTTTCACATGCAAGATTTGTCCTTAATTTGGTCTACAAAGCAACCTTGTTGCGTATCTGATGACATCTTAAGCTTTCACTTTATCCACAGAAGGTGCTTGGAACAGAGAAGGAAAGTTCATGAAGGAATAAAACATTGATATGTATACTTGTAGCCCACCGAAGAAAATAATGAAACTGAGGGTGGTAGGTGTCACCTGTGTAAGTGGTTGGTGGACTAACCAGGAGCACAGGAAACGTGGAAGAATCCTCTCCAGATAATAATCTCAGCTGCATGGAATATAATGTTTCTCATAATCTGCTCACTGGAACATGGAAATGGTGATGCCCCTCATGTCCCTTTTTCCAATGTTAGACTGCTGATCTGTGGTCTATTTAGCAAAAGAAAAAGATCAAGTTTTATGTTCTTGGGTGTCCATCATTGACACACATAGCCGAAGGAGGATTATAATCTCCCTAGCTGACTTGGACTTGTTCTTGTATTTGTTTAATTTTATAGGTTTGCGAGGAGTTGAAGTATTTACTCTTGGCCTTTGCTTGATCAATAAATAAGATATCATGTTTTAAGTCTTTTGCTTAAAAAAAGATTTTTTTTAGAAATTAAGGATCGAATATTGTATAAATATGCACTTTGAGAGACTTCTAATGAGTTTTAAACTGTCTTGCTACTGAGTTTGAACCAAGGACTTCTAAGTCAAGAGAGAATTTATCTTTTACTGTGATTATTCTCACACAATGAATAATATAGTTTTCTATCACTTAAAGTAAGCAAAGTCTATGGAACCACATAAATTTTTTTATTTATTAATACTTTCCTTGATTTGTTTTTTTTCATAATTTGAGCATATCTTCTATCACATATAAGTCATGAACAATTGGTTCTATTGATGACTTGCTGGGGGATGAAGTCCTCACTCTGTTGTTTTGCCTCTGATGGAAGAATAGTTGAATCTTGAGACCTTTGATCTTGTGTAGTCTGTAAATTTTGTATGTTCTTTTGTTTAACTAATAAATTGATAAATAATTCATATTTTCCTCAAAAAAATCATGAAAACTACATGAATGTTTTCTGACAACATCATAATTATGACCTGCTGTCGGGCTAAACAAAGAATAATTAGTCTTCTAAAATTTCTGCAGATTTAAAACAAACATGAAATGACTAAATTTATTTTAATGAGAAATATCTATACCTAAGACATAAAGGCTGCCTAAGAAAAAAAGGATGTTTATGGAATGAGTGGTGCAACAATTTTGCCTGTTGAAAGCCTACTTAGAACATTTTCATGAGCATGAGGTTGTCTTAGCATTGCTGAATGGCAGATCTGGCTCTCTTCCTGCACTGAGAATCCTTAGCAGGTCATTTGTATGTCAAAGTTAATTAAGATTCCAGGGAAAAAAAAATGTATATCAAATAGCATTACAGCTTCCTTTTTAACCATATATATATTCTAGGCAAAATTATATATATCCCTCCAAAGTCAGTGATTTCTATATTAGTTTCACTATTTTAGGTTCAGCATATATATATATATATATATATATATATACACACAAATTTTAATTAGCATATGCGAGGTTAGATAACATTTAATACTTTCCATTAGTGTTCATTGAGAAATCTCATATTATTGGCTAATTATGATTGAAATAAATTGTTTCAGTTAAAAAATGTTTAGGAGTTCATAAAGATTACTCTTGGGTTAAGTTTCAACTAACAATCAAATGAGAGTCAACTAAGGGTATATATATATATATGTATATATATATATATGTATATATATATATATATGTATATGTATATGTATATGTATATGTATATGTATATGTATATATATGTATATGTATATGTATACATACATACATACATATATATATATATATATATATATATATATATATATATATATATATATATATATATATATATATATTTGCAATCTATAATTGCATGTCCATGTATATGCATGTACGGGCGGAATTTCTGCACATTAAGAGAACTATAATTATGTGCCTAGTACAGCGGGGCAAGAAACAGTACCTTTTCACAAACACCTGCGCGGCGTGAGATGAAAGGAACTTCAAGTTGATTTGGGCAGTAATAGAGCACCGAATTTGAGCAGGCTCCGGCTCCGCCGAGAGACGTCGCTACATCGACACCGTTGTCCTGTTCATGACACGAAGTAAATCATCATATGCTCGTCGTATTGATAGTAGTAATAAACAACGAAAAATGAAAAGAAAGTAGAGATGTAGTGACACGCATCAGCACATGAAAACGACGGAAACAAGAATAAAAACCCGAAGCAGAAGCTGAGAAATGTGAGAAAACGTCGAGGATGGATGAGGGAAGCGAAATCGAGGGGAGGCGTCGTCGACATTTGGCGACATGCGCGATGAGAGGTCGATCGTGCAGGGATTTCCGCCCGAACTGCGAATGTCACCGGACCGCCGTCTTCCCGGGCGCGTGCGTTATTAGGCCCATCACGGTCCAGCCCTAATATTATGATCCATTATTGATTGCCCGGGTTACTCTTTCCTAATTTATACTAATAAAATAATAATAATAATAATAACTGATCATATATTTTTTAAAATATATTATTAGTGAGTGTTTGGTTGTAATAATAATAAATAAAATAATAATATGCAACGAAAATGTTCTTGAGGAATCACAAAATAAACCGTGACAACTTTCCACTTCAACCCAACGCGTTCCGGCTCAGTGGAGGATGACTCGGCCCGGCCCGGTTCCGAGCCCATCGTATTCCCATCCCCTGCCTTGAGGAAAAAGAAACGAAGACCCAGAAAAGAAAAATAGCTTCAGAGCCCCCTCGCATTGCATCATCATCAACGACAAGAAGAAGCACATCAAGATGGCTCTGCGCCGCGACTGGGTGTACGAGAACAACGGAGGGTGCGCACCATCTCCCTGTCTCTGCCCTCCTTTCAAATTCTTGATATGTGCGTTTTCATCCTCTCGTTCTCTTTGCTGCAGGACGTGCGTTGCGATCGCGGGAACGGACTACTGCGTGATCGCCGCCGACACGAGGCTTTCCGTCGGCTACAGTATCTACACCCGCGATTACTCCAAGATCTGCAAACTGTACGGTCGAATCCCTTGTGCTGCGTTAGTTTGCTGGGTTTTCCAGCCTGGGTTTTCGGTTCATGCTGACAAGCTATTTGATGTTTTGTCTGTTCGGTTGTTGTGCAGAGCGGACAAGTGCGTGATGGCATCTTCGGGCTTCCAGGGTGATCTAAAGGCTCTGCAGAAGAACTTGGCGGCGAGGCACCTGGTAAGCGATGAAACAGTGATGTTTTTATTACTTTAAGTTGCTTTTGATCGTTAGATCATGTGGATCTTAGGTCTAATTTGCATTCTTATTTCGTTTTGGTGCCCATGGTTGTTGATATGGAAACCTCGCTTAACAAATGACTTGTTTGAAGTCAATTACCTCACTCATAAAAGCGATTGCCACTCTTTAACAAGTCCATTGATTCAAAATGCTTCAAAAGCTTTAGATCGGAACTAAATTTCATAAGATGAAAAGCTACAATTAAAAACTACATAACCCCCTAAAACAGCCAATTAAGATCTATCAAGTAAGTGGTAGATGATCAGCTTTGACCGCACTAGGAACCTCTGATCTGAAAAGAAGGTTAGTTGTACATTACTTTTATAGGGCCTCAAAAAAACGAAAAGTAAATACTCAGTAGATACAAATGGTGGCACTGCCTATATTACAGAAAAAAGTAAGAAATTTATATTTTTGAGAAGGGAAAAATAGAAAAGAGACAGAAGTTAGTCAGATGGGGTTACAAGATGGTTTCTCATAATACACAAAAAATCGTTTTAGTGCTTTCTTTTACTGGTGATGCATAATTTGCATATTATACTATCCCAATTACCTTCTCTTTATATTAATATATCTGGTTAGGTTTCCCATCAACGCTTATTTAAAACCTGCATAGTCCTGCTAGGACTGTTTTCTTAATTACTTTTTCTCATATACTTTCCATGAACAATTTTTTTGATGTAGATTTTGGACAACAGTTCTCCGATGATGCATCACAATAAGTTTTACAGTCCAAATACTACATTTTCACCTTTGGATACTTATAAATGTCATGATGATAGAACCCCAGAGGAATTCTATGTAGATTGATCTTTGAGGGAGATCACTCCTTGGAACGCTATAGGGGTTCCACCCTCGTAGAAGTCGGCCAAATGGCTATAATTGTAGATAGATCTTATTTTCAAAGAGATGGAAGCTACATGCTTATATAGGGCTCCAAACCCTAGCCCTAGTGGCTGCTTCCTAAGTGAGTTACCCTTTTTGCCGTCAACCCTAACCAACCAGCCCAGTAAAAGGGGGCGGCAGTTAGGAAGCCCAAAGACCCAAATATAAACCCTAGCCACTCTTCTTTATAGGATAGAGGTGGCTAGGTGGGGTTTATTACAATCTCATAGGGTTTTATTAGATGCTTCTTGGTTGAGTATGACCCAACCCTGCTAGGGTCCTATCAAGCTCGCCCTCTCCAAATCAGCCTTGTCCTCAAGGCTGAGGTTCCATGAACTCAGGGAACCGGGTCTTCAACTCCACATGTGATTCCTATGTGGCGTCTTCAAGTGGTAAATTATTCTAATGCACTAGTACTTCAATAGAGGGACGTCGGTGATGCATCACAATTCTACGGTCGAGGATGACTTGTGGTTGGGCTTGAATATCTCCATCATCAGTGGTGTTAGGCAGTTGGATCTGGGGTGACTCGTGTTCCCCCAACTTGGGCTTTAAGCATGACACGTGGAAGACAGTGTGAATTTTGGCATCCTCAAACAATTTAAGTCTGTACGCCACAACTCCAATACGCTCTATGATCTGATAGGGCCCATAAAAACGTGGGGATAATTTCATGGAGGCTCGTGTGTTGATGGATAGTTGCTTGTATAGTTGTAGGCGAAGATAAACCCAATCTCCTACTGAAAATTCTCTTTCGCTTCGTCGTGTGTCAGCTTGTTGCTTCATTCTAGCTTGAGCGGTAAAGAGATTATCTTTTAGCGGTTGTAGGAGTTTGTCCCTGTCAATCAATTCTTGGTTGACCTGATCTACCTTGGCCGAGCCAATTATATACTTTGGAATCATAGGGGTCGGCCAACCATACAATGCTTCATAAAAGGCACGTTTTGTAGATGAATGATATGTAGTATTATACCACCATTCAGCCCAGGGAAGCCATTTCGCCACTCCTTTGGCCGGTCACTAGCGAAACACCGAAGGTACGTCTCTAAACACCTGTTTACCACCTCGGTTTGGCCGTCAGTTTGTGGATGATATGTTGTGCTCATCTTGAGTTTGGTGCCCTGTAACTGAAATAATTCGGTCCAAAATTTACTGGTGAGGATCCTGTCACGATCACTTACAATGGACCTTGGCATCCCATGCAATTTAACAATATTTTCTATGAAAATCTAGGCAATGCTAGCAGCAGTGTAGGGATTTTGCACAGCACAAAAATGAGCATATTTCATAAGTTAATCAACTACTACGAGAATTATGCTTTTACCTTTAGAAGGTGGCAACCCTTTGATAAAGTCCATAGAGATGTCAGTCCACACCGAGTCCGGTATGGGTAGTGGTTGTAGCTTCCCTGGACTTGCCACTGTTTCACCCTTGTGCTGTTGACATATACCACATTGTGCCACATATTCAGAAATATTTTTTTCATCCCTCTCCAATAAAAAATTTGCTTCACACTTTTGTAGGTTCTTAAGAATCTGGAGTGCCCTACTGAAGGTGTGGAGTGCATTTCATGCAGGATGATTTTGATGCAAGGGGAGTCGGGTATAAGCACAATACGACCTTTATAGCGTAGATCCCTCGAATCCTAAGTGTAGTGGGCTATTGCACTTGGATCCTCCTCCAATTTTTTTTTTATTGCTAATTTCTTGATCCTTCTTCCATTCTTCCCTAATGTCCTCGAGGAAGCCCGTGGTAAGAAGGGAGATGGCTGAAATTTTAGCTTGCTCAGGTAGCCGTGAGAGTGCATCTGCAACAATGTTTTCTTTTCCCTTTTTGTAAATAATTTCATAATCAAATGCTAGAAGTTTGGTTGCCCATTTTTGCTGCTTAGGGGATGATATCTTCTGCTCCAAAAAGTACTTGAGGCTTCTATGGTCGGTTTTAATTTGAAATCACCGACCGATCAGGTAGGGTCTTCACCTCGTTACTGCATGCACAATGGCGAGCATCTCCTTATCATATATTGACATGTTTTGATGGGAGGGGGACAATGCCTTGCTGGTGTATGCGAGTGGTCAACCATCTTGCATGAGAACGACTCCAATTCCGACTCCAGATGCGTTGGCCTCAATGATGAAGGGTCGGCTGAAATCTGGTAGCGTTAGCACCGGCGTCGTCGTCATGGGTGCCTTAAGTTTGTCGAAGGCAACAGAGGCTTTGTTCGACCATTGGAAGACATTTTTTTTCAGGAGAGAAGTGAGGGGTGCACTGATCTTCCCATAGTCCTTGACAAATTTTCGGTAGTAGCCCGTTAGTCCAAGGAACCCGCGTAGTAATTTCACGTTTGTAGGTTTCGACCAGCCTTGCATTGCTTCAATTTTTGTTGGGTCTACCGTCACTCCTGATATTATGTGCCCAAGGTACTCTACTTTTTGCTGGAGAAAGCTGCACTTTGGTTGCTTAACAAAAAGTGTATTCTCCCGAAGAATCGTCAAAACAACCCGTAAATGCTGAAAGTGAGTCTCAAGAGATGGGCTGTAAATGAGAATATCATTGAAAAATATCAGCACAAATTTATAAAGAAAGCTCCGAAAAATATCGTTCATAAGACTTTGGCAGGTTAAAGGAACATTAGTGAATCCAAAAGGCATTACTAAGAATTCATAATGGTCGTCATATATGCGGAATGCAGTTTTTGGAATATCGTCTTCACATACCCGAATTTGGTGGTAACCGGATCGGAGGTCCAACTTCATGAAGACTCGAGCTCATTTTAACTCATCAAGAAGTTCATCCACCACTGGTATTAGGTACTTGTCCTTTATGGTGATGTCATTTAAAGCTCAGTAGTCGATGCATATCCGTCAAGTTCCGTCTTTCTTGCGTACAAGTAGCATCGATGAGGAATAGGGGCTGTAACTTGGCTAAATCACCCCTGTTTCAAGCGTCTCCTTTACAATTTTTCAATTTCATCCTTCTGGAGGTGAGGATAACGGTACAGCCGAGTGTTCGCTGGTGGTTTGCCCGGAAGGATTGGAATCAGATGGTCATGTTGCCAAGTAAGAGGAAGACCGCGCGACTCAGCAAAAATGTCGATAAATTCAGCAAGCAATTGGACGAGATTTTGATCTTCAATTTATATTTTCTTCCCCTTTGGTTGCTATTGGAGATGCATCAAAAAGCCACCATTTACCTTGTGTAAAACTTTCCCCAATCGTTGGGTCAAAACAGTGGTTACGTTGCTTCCGCGCTTCCCACGTAGGATGATCTGTTTGCCTTTGCAGTAGAATTTCATAATTAATTTGGAAAAGTTCCAAGAGACATCACCCAACGTAGTCAGCCATTCTATGCCAAGCACGGCCTCATAGTCATCAATTGGTAGGAGGAAGAAGTCGGTGATAATTTCTTGGTCTTGCAATAATAGTTTCACTTGCGGGCATCTTTGGTCACATTTTAAGATTCTGCCGTCGACGACCTTTACATCAAACTTGCTGCAACCTTCGATATGGAGCGCCATCCGAGCAACAACCTTACTGTTTAGGAAGTTATTAGTGCTGCCCGTGTCGATGAGAACAATGATTGGTTGTTGTTTGAGAAGGCCTCCAACTTTCATCGTTTGCGGGTTTGAGTAGTCGGCTAGCGCGTGTACTATAAAGTCGGTCGGTTGTGGCTTTTCTTCCGCATCTTCTTCTTCATGTTCAAGGCTCTCTTCTAGATGTTCAATGACCTCTTCTATTGGTTCAATCACAAGTCTTCCTTTTTTACAGCGATGCTCACGACTCCTTGGCTCGTCGCAATGCCAACATAACCCCTTTGCAGATCGCTCCCGAAGCTCTTCTCTTGTCAACCTCTTTGGTGCAAGGGCTCGGTTAACAGTGGGGGGGCTGAGGGCTTCAGTATTGCTAGTCGGGGAGTGACCCTAGTCCTCCGGGCTTCATGATTCAATCGCTCCTCTTGAAGTCGTACGAAAGAGATGGTTGCCAAAAGCGTGTACGGTTGACGCGCTTTAACTTCTCCTCGGATCTCTGGCTTCAAGCCCTCAATGAAGGTCCCCAATAGCTGTTTTTCAGACCAATCACGAGTTTGATTAGATAACCTTTCAAACCTGGTTTGGTACTCCTGAATGGTAAAGGTTTGTCGGATCTTTGCTAGTTGTCCGTCAATGTTCTCGTAATCAGTTGGTCCGAAGCGGATCAGCAGTCCTTCTTTGAATTGTCGCCATGAGAGGACTCCATGAGTGTGTTCGAACCAGTCAAACCAATGTATGTCATCCCCTTCAAGATGTATAGCTGTAATTTCCACCATAGATGCGTCCGCGGTTTTGTGGTACCAAAAATATCGCTCCGCGCGCGAGATCCAACCAATCAGGTCTCCTTCTTCCCATCTAGGGAAGTCCACCCTCATGCGTGGATAGTGGGGATCGATCATAGAGCCTCCCCTCTCTTGGAAGTCATCTCTTCAGGCTTGGTGTGATTGGTCAGAGCTCTCCTCTTGATGTGATTTCTTCGGGCTTGGTGATCGGCCCAAACTAAGTTCGATAAAGAGAGTTCGAATCTTATCCTCCATTCGCGTCTCGAAGGCTTCGAATTTTCCATTGATTGCCTCCTCAGATGCCATAGTATATGCCTCCAAATCTGTAATATTAAGATCTCTCTTTTGTTGTCGGGTTAAAGGCATGTATCGGTTGAGAGAAGTGGTGGTCGAAAGGTTTGGTGGATTGGTGGATGTAGGCTGTGGTTTTAGGCTTGTTTTTCGGCTGTTTTGGGTGCAGTTTGAGGGTGTGGTTTGGTGGAGTTTTAGGGTTGTGATGGTAGTGGATGAAGGTTAGGAAAAAAGTTTTAGATCTGTAGTAGATGACAGCAAAGGTTTGATAGAAATCAGTGAAAGTTGCTGCAGATAGGTGTTGTCTTGTATGAGCAGAATTGTCGTCAAAGAAACATCGGTTTCTCGACGAAATTTCTAGCAAAAACCAAGAGATTTGAGGAGGGAATTTGATAACAAAATGTTAGTTTAGATAACAACAATGATAACAAATTTAATCAAGAAAATTTCGGCAGTACAACAGCAAGGAGATTGGTGCAAGTTGTGATAGCAGAATTCTCGTCGAAAAATTCCAGCGGTTTGCAACGAAAATTTGCAACAACACAAGAACGTTTTTAGAGATGAATTCCTCAATAGATCAATCTTAGATTGAAGCCAAGATGATCTATGAAGCGTATAAGAAATTTCGTTCAAGAAGGAAAGCAAATAGATCGGTTAAAAGCAACAATATGCGGCTGAAATTTTCTGCAGCAATCTTTCGTTCGCAAAGATGATAAATTTTGCGACGAAAGGAATTCGCAGCATGGGATAGATAAGAAGACTTCTTCTTGGTATTTTGAATGAAAAATTATAGCAGCAAAAGGTATTACTGATAGGAGAATACCATATCTCTGATGCAATTGGAGGTGACGACAGTAAATTGATTTGATCTACGACAGAAGATGACGGTAGAGATGGCGACGTCAAGAGCAATTGTGGGAATTGCTTGGCTAGTGGTGGGCGATAGGGATGGCAGCAAAAGCAGCAAGATCGCTGCTTTGATACCAGATGATAGAACCCCAGAGGAATTCTATGTAGATTGTGTTGAATCTTATATTTTGATGATGAAACTACTTGATATATGTTTATGATTTAATCTGCGTTTTGAGTGACGCAGGATGCTTTGATCAGGATGAGACAATTAGAGCAGGAAAATCATGTTGTGCCGGAGAAACATGTCAGAAGATTGGACGTCGGGCCGGTGGATCGGTCGACGTATCGACAGAAGGCTTCGGGCCGTGGACTCGGGCATCGGGCCAAGAAGAGCGGGTATTGTGCCAAGGATATCGGAGTTGCGGAGTCAACTGGCCGATTGGGCAATAGGCTGCAGGAAAGGACGATGCGCCGAAAAATCTGACGAAGCGTCGAGGGACCAATGACATGTCGGACAACTTGGTTAATTGCTTAGGATTAATTGTCTCGATCGAAGTTTTGTTTTAATTGTGCAGGATTATCTACGATGAAAGTTAGACAAGCAGCAGGAGTTGCGCCGGAGTCAAGTTCATGATCACGTTGGGAGTTCGAGAGTTCGACGGAAGTTCGGACGGTCGTCGGAGGTTCTGCGAGAACAGATCCGAGAAGTCCAGAAGCTTGCCAAGCGAAGCTCGTCGGAACTCGCCAAGTGGATCATCGCAAAGTCCAGGAGTTTGCCGGAAGTCCGCAGGAGCATCACCGAGGGTTCATCGGATGATCGACGGAAGTTCGCCGGAAACTCGTCGGAAGAAGCGATTGACGCACCGAAGCAAAGCTGCAGAAATTGTCTTAGATCTAATCGTAGTTAGCACATTGATTAAGTTGGAAAATGGGAGGTGATCCCATTAGCTTAATCTTGGGGCAATTGGGCCCCTGAAAGACTGAAATTGGGCCGAATGGAGCTAACCATTCGGACCCTGATTGCACCAGGAGGTGCAATCGCCTAGGCCAGGAGGTGGCACCGCCTGGGCTAAGCCTCCCAGCGAGACTGGGCGGTGCAACCTCCCCAGCCAGGAGGTGGCACCGCCTGAGCTTAGTCTTCGAGCAAGACTGGGCGGTGCAACCTCCCTGACAGAGAGGTGGCACCGCCTGAGCTCGGTCTTCGAGCTCTGGCAGAGAGGTGCAACCGCCTCAGTCAAGAGGTGGCACCACCTGGGCTCAGTCTTCGAGCTCTGCCAGGCGGTGCAACCTCTCCAGTCAGGAGGTGCAACCGCCTGATCCCGGAATTCCGGGATTTGATCGTTTTGAGCTCCAAATTTGAATTGGGTTGGGGCCTATAAATACCCCACCCATTCAGCACTGAGATAGCAAGAACTTACCCGAAATCTTGATCTTTTCAGTGGTTCTTAGAGCTCAAAACTGCTAGTTTTCCTCCTCCTTCTGTTCTTCAAGTTTGAGTTGTGAAGAGAGGAGAGAAAACATCTGTAAGGGTTGTCTCCTAAGCCCGTCAAAAGGAGTGAATCTATAAGAGGGTAGTTGGCCTTCGCCTATTGAAGGAAGGCCTCTAGTTGACGTCGGTAACCTCATCGGTGGAGGAAGCCAAAAGTGGAGTAGGTCAAGACTGACCGAACCACTCTAAATCTCTGGTTTGCGTTTATTTTGAGCACTTTTTCATTACTGCAAACCTCCTACATAGCTACTGCTCTCTGCGCTTTTACGAACGAGTTCTGTGCAGTTTACGTTCACGTCTTAATTCCATTTACAAACTGCAAACTGCTCTCTGCGCTTTTACGAACGAATTCTGTGCAGTTTACGTTTACGTCTTGATTCCATCTACAAACTGCAAACTGTCTCTCTGCGCTTTTACGAATGAGTTCTGTGCAGTTTACGTTTACGTCTTGATTTCACTTACAACTACAAACTGTCTTCTGCGCTTTTTTTTACGAACAAGGTTCTGTGCAGTTTACGTTTACGTCTTTTGATTTCATTTACAACTGCAAACTGTCTTCTGCGCTTTTATGAACAAGGTTCTGTGCAGTTTACGTTTACATCTTGATTTCATTTAGAACTGCAAACTGTCATCTGCGTTTAGACGCAAACTGCGTTTAGACGCAAACTGCGCTTAGACGCAAACTGCGTTTAGACGTAAACTGCGCTTAGACGCAAACTGTGTTTAGACGCAAACTGCGCTTAGACGCAAACTGTGTTTAGACGCAAACTGTGTTTAGACGCAAACTGCGCTTAGACGCAAACTGCACTTAGATACAAACTGTGAATCAGCTTTTGCATCATAATAGTTTCTATCGAACGAACGCAGCTTTCGGTTTTAATCGCTGTAAAATTTCCGCTGCACTTAGGATCGAGAGCACTAATTCACCCCCCCCCTCTTAGTGCTCTCGATCCTAACAGATTGATCTTTGAGGGAGATCACTCCTTGGAACGCTATAGGGGTTCCACCCTCCTGAAAGTCGATCAAATAGCTGCAATTGTAGATAGATCTTATTTCCAAAGAGATGGAAGCTACATGCTTATATAGGGCTCCAAACCCTAGCCCTAGGGGCTGCTTCCTAAGTGAGTTACCCTTTTTGCCCTCAACCCTAACCAACCAGCCCAGTAAAAGGGGGCGGCAGCTAGGAAGCCCAAAGACCCAAATATAAACCCTAGCCACTCTTCTTTATGGATAGAGGCGGCTAGATGGGGTTTATTACAATCTCATAGGGTTTTATTAGCTGCTTCTTGGTTGAGTAGGACCCAACCCTGCTAGAGTCCTATCACATAAGTGGTAAATGTCATAGAGCCAATTGAAAAAAAAGAAAAATTAAAAATTAGTCCTTCTGTTATTTAACAAACTCATCTCAACTTAGATTGACCAATGTTTTAGTCATTCTTGGAAATCTAGATTTGAACGTATCATAATGAGAAATATATCTTACTGTGTGTTGTATATAAACATAACTTCTAGACAAAAGTCTACCACTCATCTCACAATTTAACCAGCCATGAGAGCATGATTAATTTAAATTCTCACATTTGACCAACTATTGATCTTCAATATTTTGAAGGGGATAATGAACATTTTCAGAGCAAAAATAAGTATGCCCATAGACCTTAAACTCTCTCTCTCTCTTTCTCTCTCTCACACACACACATACATTGTATCCCAGATATGCAGTGATGAGGTGCAGTTTAGGCTGGAAGCATATGACACACACTTAGACCTCAGTGAATGTCATGCCACACTGCCATTGAAAAACTATAATTTTTTAATGGTGATTTATGTCTTGTGCGTCTAATCTTATGTCCATTAGATCTGCAAGACACATCTTTCCTATTCAATTGGCTGAGGGTATGATGGCAGTGGTCATTCACATTTGAAACTCACTGCCTTCACTTTCTTGATTATGCTATCCAAAGTCTTTCCATGCAGGGTGTACTTTTAACAAATTAAGTTGAGCTAATTTGGTTCTGTTAGAAACATGCTGACTCAGGTAGAAGAACTTTAGGTTCTTTTTATTATTATTTTTATTAAATAGTGGTGGCAAAAAGTTGTTTAATTCTCTTGCTTTTGAGAGGGCATCCCTTGGAGTAGGCCAATTGCCCTACATCTCATGCCTTGTGGCTAAACAATTTGCATGCGGTGTTGTACAGTTCCAACTCCTTTTCCAGACATCTGAATACCTCTGTTTCCAGGTAATCATGATCCATATAGCCTTCAAGGTGACGATGGAATTGTACTGTGATAAAATGCTAGAAATCTTGGTATAGAAACAGAGTCACTTTCCCCTTTGTTCTTATTTGTCTTTTATGCTTCATTTAGACATGACCAGAAGCTAATATCTTCATGGTTCCAATTGTTTAAGGGGACATCCAAATCAGAGAAATGCATTTTTTATCATTCATAAAAAATGTCGAAAACAGTTTAGTTGAACTCAAATTTCACTAAATATTTTGTTTTCTCATTGGTCTGCTCCAAGTTTGCTCATCTTAGAAGCTTTAAACAATCTTTTATATGTCATGGTGACATTGACAAACTTAAGGTACATATCATGAGACTTAAATTTAGAATTTTGTTACCAAATATAAGGTATTCTTGGTGTTTTTTCAAAACACTGCAATGGAAATATCAATTTTGTGTCAACAAAAAGATGTGTTGTTGTTTTCAGATATCATGAATGGTCCATGGATCTCATTGATAACTAATCTTTTGTTCCTCTTACTTAATACTGTGAAGGTCCAGGGATTATCTTTGGTTGCTTTTGTAAATGATACAACAAAGATGTTTTGGTAGTCATATTTTGATATGAATGGTTACATCATTACTTCAAATCTTGGGAGCCCATAGAGCGTGCACAAATTTTTTAGTGAGAAGTATAAGAAATAACATGCTCTAAGAAAGCTATAGTAACTGAATGTTATTAGGAGAACTCTATGAGATTGGGCAGTAAAGGCCTTCTATTTGCCAGTGCGTTCTTTTTGTTGTCTAAGAACTCTAAAACCAATGTTTAAAAATTCAGATATTCACAGGTAGGTAATCTAGAGTTCTAAAGCAAAGTAGGATTTAGGATTATATTTGATGGAAAAAAAGATGAAAATAGCCAAGAAAATAAAAAATTCTGTTATATCAACATAATGACAAGTGATACATACACGGAAACTAGGAAGAAGAAACCTGCTGGTTGATTGTGTTGGCCTATCTTTAGTAGTATTTTAGTGCCAACGACTGTCAGTCAACTTGTTCAGTGGTCTCTAACTTCTCTTATTTTAGCTTTTTAAGAATTTCTCTCTCATGAATATAGCATAGAGAAATGAGGACAAGAGTTGCAATGAGAATTTAGCATATTGCAGTTTAAACTATACACGAGCAGTTATATTGTTAGCTACTAATGGACTCTAATTACTGTGATGTATCATACTGGTACTCCCATTCTTATATGTTCATCACTACCTATTTTACTTGGTTGGCTGCATGGATCTTTTCCTACCATTGAATTTTATCTATTAAAGGCAATATCACTACTTTAACTAAGAGCTATCAAATTTATTCTTGTATTCTTATGTCTTTCTATACTGCTTCCCATGCTAATAATTTTAACTGACTCATCTTATCTAGTCAGTGCATTTTGTACATCTCCCTTGGACATGTTCAAACCATGTGAAAGGGCCTTCCTTCTTTTGTTAATTTAAGACTTTATTCATAATATATTGTGCCCATTTGTAGGTCCATTGAATATTTTCTGTCTTAAGTAACAAAATTCAGCTGGAGGATTGTTAAGCAAAGTGGCAATGCATATTTCACCTGTACGGAAACCATGCTTTACATGTGCTACAACTACTTTCTCTAATTTAGACTTAGGATCCATGTCAGCGTTATATGCTCTTCATTCTTTTCTCCTACAAAATGAGTATGCTCCACTGTATCCTTATGCCTTGGAAAAAGTACATAAAAGACTGCCCTAGAGGAGGTATGCTAGTCTGAACAAAGTACCCTCTTAACATATGAGCTCTTTTGATCAAGGTTTCAAGATCAGTACAGGTTTGATAGTACCAACATCAATGCATGGTATGCTGGTGTACAGATCTATCATGGGCAACTTGTAGGGAAGGTGTTTGGTGTAATTTTTTTGTACCAACATCAATTCATGTCTTAGACAGCATGTAAAGGGTTTACAATAGGCTTGATAGCAGTGATTTAAAAAGCGTTAGACACCAAAAGGCGTTAAGGTCCAAAAACACTCGAGGCGTTAGGCGCTCGTCCGAACGAAGCGAGGCGCTAAAATATAAAAATATATAATATACTTAATAAATATAATTATTTAAAATTTTAAATAAAAATATGTTATTAAATTAAGAAAATCTATGATACAAAATCATAAATGAAAATTGGAGACTCTATTGAGTTGCCTTGTTCACTTGCCATTTATCTTGAAACCTAACAATAATTTTAAATAAATAAAAATTAATAGTATTAAAATCAAAATAATATATTATTGATCTATTAACAGTATTAAAAATTAATAATTTTAAATAAACTTAAAAATATTAATAGTATACAGTATACTGTTAATAGTATACAGCAAGGTTCGCAATAACGTACCGTACCGGAGTTTCGACCTGGGCTCGGTACCGGTACGGTACGGTATACTGCTCGGTACACCCAGGTGCTACACTGTTACAGTACTGCTACAGTATCGGAACGGTAACATATGGTCCGCGTACCGGAAGTCTGACGGACCGGTACTGCAAACCATGGTATACAGTATCCTGTTAACAGTATACAGAAGGAGAAGGAAGAGTGTAAGGGGGTGCTGACTAAGAAAAGAGGAAGCGGCAGCGGTAGCGGGAGTCGGAACGGGAGTGTAAGGAGGCAGCGGCAGCGGGAGTGTAAGGAGGCAGCGACAACGGGAGTGTAAGGAGGCAGCGGGAGCGGGAGCGACGACAGCGGCAGCAGCGAGTAGCGGCAACGGCAGCGGGAGCAAGTGCGGGAGCGGCGACAGCGGCAGCGGTTGCGAGCGGCGACAGCGGCAGCGGTTGCAAGCGGCGACAGCGGCAGCGGTTGCGAGCAGCGACAACGGCGAGAAGTGGGCGCGGGAGCGATAGTGGCAACGAGCAGTGTTAACCGATTAGGGTTGGGCAGCGACAGCTGATATCGATTTTAGTTGGTTCGATTGAACCAACTAACCACCGGAGACCGAACCAGACCTAAAATCCTGGTTCGGTCGCCTAGTTTAACACAGGCGCTCGCCCGAAGCGCCCAACGCCTGGGCTCGAGCGAGCGCCTAGGCAACGCCTCTTTGAAGCGCGTCGCCTGGAAGTTTAGCGAGGCGCTCGGGCCTCGCCTCGCCTAGGCGAGTGCCCGAGCGCCTTTTTAAATCACTGCTTGATAGTTCCATTTTGGTTGAGTTTTGTGGTCGTTTTAATATTGCAAACGTAGGTTGTGTACGATCATCGTGTAGCCAAATTTGTTCAAAAACAAAGCCTCCAGCCAGCTTTGAATGTTTTTCATGTGCACTAAGCAGCTAAAAAATGTCAACTATCTAACCACCTTGGGGCGAGGCGAGCGCCCGAGCGCCTTTTTAAATCACTGCTTAATAGTCTCATTTTGGTTGAGTTTTGTGGTCGTTTTAGTATTGTAAACGTAGGTTGTGTACGATCATCGTGCAGCCAAATTTGTTCAAAAACAAAGCCTCCAGCCAGCTTTGAATGTTTTTCATGTGCACTAAGTAGCTAAAAAATGTCAACTATCTAACCACCTACATAGGTGGCATATGATTGCATGGACTTTTGGGTATTGTCTTGGGTTAGTTTATCGTTTGGCTTTGCAGCTGTGTTATATGGGGATTTTTGGACGTTGTGGATTGCCTTTGGTCCTTTTGTTGTATGATCGTTCGAAGTTTGCGAAGTCCATTTTTGTATTTTACATTGCGTATCAAGCGTTTATTAAAATGTCTGCTTGTGGGATTTCGAGATTAACACTTTTAACTCTTAACTAGTCTTATTTGTAGGTCCTTAAGGGACCTTGCGAGGTCATGGGGAGACTGACCCTTTATGGACAAACACGTAAGGGTACCATATGACTTAGACAAAACTAGCTAAGTCCATGACATATGGCATTAGAGTGAGATAAGCACACTAGGAAACACTTGGCCAGTAATATGGGGGACCTAGCAAAGTTGCAATGAGGGCAGATAACACAAGTGACCGTTTGAGGGAAACAAATATAGAGACATAAGGAAAGGAGTCGCTTAGAGAAGCAGGCATCTGAGATTGGCATTCAAATAAATGACCAACCCTTTATACGAGAAGCACGATAAGAACAAGCGAGCTAGAAAGACTATGTAGTATACAAAGGTTGGGATGGCTGAGTTTGAGCTACGACTTGATGTTGCCAATCTAGCTTGATGATGCTCGATGCAAGTGGGGGATGCTTAGCAAAAGATGAGACCGTGTGAGGGTTAAGTTACTCCACGATCGAAAGAGTTTATGCAAATTTATAGAGTTAGGGGAATTGTCGACTTAGAATTTGATACTCATGCAATGGCTTATATGCAGACGACGATCTGTCAATGGTCATCCTAAGACGATTGAAATTCAATGCCATGGAGCATAGGAACTTTTTCTTTGGCGTGAGATGGATGCTTTCATAAGATAGAATTATACAATCGGTTCAGCACGTTGCTAGGCCTTGCAGGGTGTAGGAGAGACTTGCATTGGCAAAGAGTCACAATCTGACAAAGTGTATTCATAGTGGCGGAACAACGCATATTTTGTTCAGTAAGGTGGAGTAGTTCACAGAGATGGTCTCTGAAACTTCTAGTAGGAAGCATGCAAAGGGGAAAGTTGCTCTAATAAGATAGCGGACCATACATGTTGAGAAAGATACCTCAAGACGAAAGCTCCATGGAGCTTAAAGGATCGAGCAAGCGACGAGGAGTTGTCGTAAAATCTCATATGAGGTGATGCTTTGTGAGATTGTGGGGGTGCGATTGAAGGCAAATACCAAACGAAGACACATTTATAGTCGATGAGGAGATTAGGCTTAATGGAGGACTAACCCGTGGAATGGTGAACGTGAAGGCAACCATCATCTTAATGCAAACCGCGGAGCGAAGTAATTTGGGTGAGACTTAGTAAAGTACCTAAGTCGCATGAAGGGAGTCGACTTTGAAGATAGAACATGGAGCATAAGCACTAACTTCGTGGAGCTTTATTTGGACAAAGGTTGAGTACATGAACTCTTGTAGAGGTAAAAGCGAGATCATGTCATTCCTTGGGTTCCTCATTTTGATAGAGCTGACTCTTATTGCATGGTGCCAAAGTTAAAGGGAGCTTCGAAACACATACACCTTATCTCGGCGAGGCTATTGACAAAGGGACTAAGGCATGAAGTCAATTCAACGTGCAGTAGTAAAGTTGGAGTTTGAAGGCCTTATATGCGGCAAGAGGTTGCTAAGGCAAGTGCTTATGAAGAATATGTCATAGTGACACCATTCGAGTTGTCCCAAATGGAAGATGTGGGTAGCAGAGATTATGCTGGGAACAAAGGCCTAAGATCCAAACAATAGTATACTGATTTTCAATGAAGTCTGTGGACTTCGAGAGCTGTTGGGCGATGGATTGACCCAATGATATTGTTTATTTGTGAGTGACTCGAGTGCAAGTGGACGAAGGTCAATTGCCAAATGAGTGAACATAGTCGAAAATAGCGGAGGCCCTGTGATGTTTTGGCAGAGACCATATAGGGAGAGATTATAGTTCGATTTCACCACATAACGATCAGAGTGCAATAAAGACGTCACTAGGAGGTGACGCGGTCCTATGAATCGTGGTGGAACAAGTTCGAGGCAATGCAACACACACGTCCCGTGAGGGACTTAATCATATGGAGGGATGATTAGAGCTACTAGAGCTCCGTTTTGGTGAGCAACACGATTGCAAGAAGGGCTATGGATTTAAGAAATGAATGTCATGGTATCGTAAATATGAGATTTTTGAGTGTAAGTACCAGTAAGTCTCATGAGAGAATTAACCATATGGAGGTATGATCTAAGTTGCTGGAGAGTAGCTGTAGAGCTAATGTTCGCTCGAGGGAGCATAACAAGTCACAGGACAAGGCCGAGTGAGTGAGCATTGCTATAAAGGACGCAAAGAGAACAGAACTGATGCAAGTCATACAATACGATAGTAGAGGCCATATATGGGAGTTATAGTTTGTCTTTCCATCATCTAAGGTGAACTACTTAGAGAACATAAAGGTACTGAAGTAGGGGGTCAAAAGGGGCTTAGCTACTCAAAACCAAGCATCGATCAGAATATGGGTGGTCTCAAAGGAGTGTCACAGTGTTTTAGAGGCGAATCTACCGATCACGAGAAGAAAATGGACACAAATGCAAAGCAACGGATAGTAGGGCTATGGACATGGAAGCATTATGGTAACGTAGAGGCAAGACTTCAGTGGAGTCACCAATCTCTTGCTCTCATGGAGGGAGAGGGTGTGGTCGGGAAGGGAGCTGAGGAGGTTGAGAATGCAATGACAAGCTCTAAGCACTAAGACAAAGTAGAAGGGAAGAGGCTAGGGAACTTCATAAGATCGATGTCTATAAGCTTCTCATCAAGATAGTCGAAAATGGGGGACTCTGGGTGTGGGGAGTGCTTGACCAAGGAACAGAGTAGGCAGCACATGGTGTTGTATCCTTTTCTGCTTAAAGGAGTAAGCGGAGGAAATGATGGATAAGATGGTACAATCCTAGAGGGGATGACTAGATCTAATATAGACTAGCTCTAATCAGGGCAAAATTTTGCTCTTTTGAGTAATACTTTTTGCATTCTGGAAGTTCGATAATATTGCGAAGGGGAATCACAAAATAGCTAGGAGTGCAAACACTTTAAGTTCTTCAAAAGTATGAGCAAAGAGTAGACGAAAACTAATAATCGACTTGATACATGAACTACAACCCTCGAGGAGGTGAGCGAAGTTAAATTACCTTACCCTTCTCAACTCTTTATAGAATTGGCAAAACTGAGTACCCTAGTTTCTTAGTTAGCTGGCAAAGGAGTTTTGCACACTTCCCTTCAGAGAGACTTAGTGACAGACAACGATTATCAAACCCTCATCAATAATGATTGGTTCTACTAAAGGTTGCTTGTCCACTTGATTTTCCAACATAGTAACAATTGAAAGTGGAGGTGGTATGAACCTATTTAAAGGCGATGACTAAGCAAAAGAGAAGTCGATAACCAAATTTTGAGAAGGAAAGGTCTTAAAACTTCAAATTATATGAGGCGAAGCTCATTGAAGCTTCGACATGCATCCATCTAGCTCAGTTGACTCAAGACATCCGAGGGACTAGCGCACAAGGCGGAAGGTATTTTTCTTCATCTGAAGGATCCTAAGTACCAATAAAGATTAGCATAACTCCATCGACTCCGCACCAAAGTCGAAGTCATTAACGAGTTGAAGCAATAATGATGGATCAAAGATCAACTACTCAACAGTAGTGACGAAGAGTGACTGGAAGCCAAGTGGTGCATTATAGCTAAAGTAGAGGATTGAAGATACAACAAAGGCGAGGAGATACAGCATCTGCAAAGGCTTCGACGAGGACGTCGAAGGAATAAGTGGGGGAGAACATCTCGTACAGCTTGTAGAGAAAGTGTTTGATGTAATGTTTCTATATGTTTGTGTTTTTTTTTTATTTTGTTTATGCCATAGACATCATGTAAGGGGTTTGCAGTAGGCTTAACAATCTTATTTTGGTTTAATTTTGTGACCTTTTTAGGCTTGTAAACGTAGGTAGTGTGTGGTTGGTGTGTAAAAGCAAAATTGTCAAACGCAAAGCCTTTAGTCAGTCGTTTTGGGGTTTTTTATTTGCACAGAGTGATGGAAATGTCATCTATCTCAACACCTTGAAGTTACCTAGATGACATATGATTTAATGGGCCTTCGGGGTAGTGTCGGGTTGGCCCATCGCTTGGCTTTGCAGTAGTGTCGTATGACATGTGTGTAGGGACTTTTGGGCGAGGCAGACTGCCTTGGACCCTTTGTTGCGTGATCGTTCAAAGCTTGCAAAGTCCATCTTTGTATTTTGTGTTGTCTATTAAGTGTTTACTAAATGTTTGCTTGGGGGATTTCGAGTTTAATGCTTCTACTAAGCCATATGCTCTTTAGCATGTTCTTAGGGGAACCTACGAGGTTATAGAGAGGTTGATCTTTTGCAAGTGGACAAGAGTGTCGCACAACTTAGGCAAAACTTACTAAGTTTGTAACAGGTTGGCATGTACCAAAGGGACAGAGAGAACCAGGAGGAGTTAGAAGAGAGGAAGAGAGCTAACTGGGGAGAAGCAATAAAGGAGGAAGACATTCTTTTTTTGTTGCTAAAACCGGGTGGTAGTTGATGTTACACCTGATTTGATAGAATTATCTTGCGATAACCCTTGTTTGACCAAACCGAATCACTTAGTCCATGTCCTGTATTCTGGTTGGCCTGGAAAATACTGATTTGAAGGATTGATCGTATCAGTTTTTAAATTCTTGCTTCTCATAATCAATATAGGCTAGTTGTAGTAACTAGTGTTGTTCATGCAACATAAAGATTTGCTTCTGTAAAAGGAGTCCCATCCTGAGAAGAGTTGGTCTTAATTTGTCCATTTACGACCTGAATGGAACAAGATATAGACCACATACAAATCTTGAAAGGCACAAGTGCAGAGAATACTCTTTTGGCAATTTTTAATAATAAACTCATTTGTGGCACGAAAAGCATATATTGAACTTACCTTGAAATATCATTGCAGGAAGCACCATAAAACTTTTTAGAAGCTTATGTCTTGGCAACAGTTTTAAGTTTTTTTTTTTTTTTTACATGCTTTCTAGAAGCTTGTGTCTTGGCTTGCAAGGTATCCTTATGTGAGCATGCTTTATGTCTGTGCACACACGCATTCCTCGAAACATGTTTTATCTTTATTTGAAGATATACATGAACAGTGAGCAGTCACCTTCATCGGCATGGATAAATAAATATTTCAGCAAATAAATTCTCAGCATTTGTAGTCACTAGATAATGGTCATGATTGTATCAACATCATCTGCCTAATCAGTTGCAAAATGTTCCCATCTTCTGAAAGGTGAAAGTTGATCACAAGAGAAAAGGTGGTGGAATTCTCTAATGCAAGGAGTTGATTGTGGCCTATATTAGTATGTTTACTGTTTTCTTAATAAATGGGGATCACTTTCCTTACCAGAAATATATCATATTTGTACATAATGGCATCTGTGGCTAGGAATTTTGAAGTAGAAAGATCCCCAAGTTAAATGGTTAATTTGAATCCTTAGTTACTGTTTAGAAAAGAATCTATCAGCATGATTCCTGGAATTACTTGCTGATATTTCTAACACTGCAGATCTATCAGCATCAGCACAACAAACAAATGAGCTGTCCTGCCATGGCTCAGCTTCTGTCAAATACCCTTTACTACAAGCGGTTTTTCCCCTACTATACTTTCAACATCCTAGGTGGACTTGACAGTGATGGTATGAATTCTCACTTGTGCTTATTTCTTAAAACATGTACCTGAATATATTAGAATCTGACCATCATGGTGATGTTTGTTTCAGGAAAGGGCTGTGTCTACACATATGATGCAGTTGGATCTTACGAGAGAGTCGGATACAGTGCCCAAGGCACGGGCGCAGGACTCATCATTCCTGTTCTGGACAACCAGCTTAAGTCTCCAAGTCCTCTACTATTACCTGCCAAGGTATAGAAAATCTTGCTTAAAAATAGAATTGGTTTGGGTTTCACGACAGGGATCGTCTTCGGTAGCATAACAAGCCTCACATGATTGAGCAGGATGCCGTCACACCTTTGTCGGAAACAGAGGCAGTCGATTTGGTGAAAGATGTTTTTGCATCAGCGACTGAGAGAGACATATATACTGTATGCTTATCAAGTTTTTAGAGGATTTCCCTTGCTCTCCTTGAGCAATTACAGGTCCATCATTTTATTTACACCAATTGTATTTTTTTTTTTTTTTTTTTGCAGGGAGATAAAGTGGAAATCATGGTTATAAATGCATCAGGTATCCGGCAGGAGCTAATGGAGCTGAGGAAGGACTGACCATGCTATCAAGGAAAGACCACCACTATTTAGCCATTGCAGCTACTATTTGTTGTGGGATTCATAACAAATCTGACTTTGTTTAGCAGCTTTATTATCCCATTTAGAGACTCAAAATGTGCTGGATTTATTTTCCTTGGATGTCTTCAACAACTCGGGTAGAATATTAGATCTTTAGGCAAATCTCCAGTTTAGGTTGGATTTTGGTAAGATTGTTTGATTATTGCACCCAAGTTTATCCTTGTTTTTAGGGCATAATAACTTGGTAAACCAAGAAACGTGAAAAGAGGTGAAGAGACAATAATAACATAGGGTTTCCTCTTTTTTGGACAGCTAAATGATATTTGCCAACAATGGAGTCAATAAAATGGATAAAAAGGAAATTTGTCAAACATAAGAGGGCTCTCTAAGGTCTCTTAAAAACATTCTCTGTATTCGAGTACTTAAACGTCCTCTTCGAAGGCTTCTTTGTACGAACTCGAATCTCTTGGTGCCACAATGGATGATTCGAATCCATACGTGGGAGCACAATATATAGTTTAGCTGCCAGTTTATTTATCATTGAATGGAATTTGCCCAACCAATATCGATCGGTCTCCCTATCCCCTATCGACAAAAAAAAGTTAATTTTATCATCAATTCACTATGCAATAACAGATTAAAAAATATATATGTTTGGGTATACAAACGTACAAAGACATGCTACAAAATCGTGCGTATATGGCATTGAGGTAACTTACCATGCACCAATGCTAAAAAGGTGAGCCTCTGACGGAAACTAAGACCACCACCAACGCAATAATGTAGAAACAAGAAAATGAATGAAATCATACTTCATAAAAATAAAAAGACGGCTTGCTGTCTTATTCTTATCCAAAATAAGATTATAGGCATATAGAATTCCCTGATCGATAAAAAAAAAACAATTCATCTTTGTTCGTCAAGATTTAATCTATTTAATCATATCACACGCACATGATCAAAAGAAATCCAATGGTCCCATGTCAAGAATAATTATATCATGCGCCAAACAACTATTACAATTTAATCTTAAAATTATTTGATCAATTGTCTCTTCAGAGACATCCGATAAAATTAAAACGATACAAGAAATCATCGTCCTTTGATCAATCCGTCAAAATTAGCAACATTAATCCAAGTTGAAATCCAATCACCCAATAGATTAATGATTTGTGCCAGCCAGCCAGCCACCAATCCACTACAAATTCAACCCCCCCCTCATCAATTTTTATTATTACTTAATTGTATTCATTCAATTTTTTTTACAATTGGCTTACCCACTCACTCTGTCATCGTAAACCATTTTAAATTTCTTTCCACGCCGGAAACTACAAGTTGATTTACAAGGCCTGTAGAATGCGATTTAATTTAGACTTATGTGTACAGCAGAAACAAACATTAAGATACTAATAAAACAGTAATCCTATCCATCTCAAATTCTTGGGAATTCAATTTTAAAACTAAAATGAATGGGGTCATGGTTGAAATCAGAAACAGAAATTCAAATTATCTTTTATCACCACAATGAATCCAACACCAAGTTTCCAGTTGAAACTTCAAACACTTGCTACTCCTTCACACAGCACCATAATCTATTCAAACTTCACTACCCAAAGTTCCCGAAATACCCTCAAAGATCACCCAATTCCTCGTGTTATAGGCACCAAGTGTGTTTAAAGTCGACACAACACGCAGTAGGACCTGAGCAGTACTACTAATAAACCAAACGATGCTGATAGCAGATAAGATTTCCCCAACTATATGAGGAAATCTTTCTACTCTGTTGAGGAAAATCCTCTATTCTGTTGAGAAAAATTCTTCCTCCTAATATCAGAGCCGAAGCAAGCTCTCTTCTCGCTGCTGACTCATCACTGTTGCTTCTCCACATCCGACGGCAAAAGAAAAAGCTTTCTATTACTGCTTTTCCGTTGTCAAGCTGTCGATGCCAAAAATCGCTTTTCCGTTGTCAAGCTGTCGATGCCAAAAATCTTTCCTCCTCGACGAACGACAACTGTCTTCTCCACTGCCACTCTGCGCCAACGTCCATTCCCTTCTGTGGCGTCTCTAGTGCTGCGCTCACGAGCACTGCCTCACCTTTCCTCCTCTGTTGTAGCTTTATTCTCTATTGTAGCATCACTGCAGCTTCCTCCTCTGTTGTACCTCTATTGCAGCTTCCTCCTCTGCTGCACCTTTGCTGTAGCTTCCTCCTCTGCTATAGCATCGCAGCAACAGCAATAACAGCAGTAGTGATCTACTCTTGCCCTACTTATAAAGCCTCTGGCTCGTAAACTGTTTGCTTTGCATCAATCCAAGATTGGTATCCTTGACAGGAGCACCATCTTACAAGGACATGATAGCAGATAAGATTTTCCCAACTATATGAGGAAATCTTTTTACTCTGTTGAGGGAAATCCTCTATTAAGATTGTAAAAATGAGATACAAATGCAGATGAGCATCAACACAAGCAAGCATGAGAGTTAACACAACGTATCAATGGTGCAGAACGAATGCAAAAAGACCCACCCCCGATGCAGATGCAGATGCAGATGCAGATGCAGCATCAACACGATGCAAGCATGAGAGTTAACACAACGTATCAATGGTGCAGAATGAATGTAAAAAGACCCACCCCGATGCTGGATGCAGAAGCAGATGCAACATCAACACAAGCAAGCATGAGAGTTGACACAACATATCAATGATGCAGCACGAATGTAAAAAGACCCACCCCGATGCTGGATGCAGAAGCAGATGCAGCGTCAACACAAACAAGCATAAGTATTGGCACTCACAAGGCAAATTCCAAAGAAATATGCCACAGAACATGCAGCACATGAAAGGTGGCACCCACTTTGCACTTTGCTGACGCTAACAACCGAGAAAAGGAATTTGTATTCTAACAAACAAAAATCAAAACTTCAATGAACTGAAGGTTAGACCACATAAAGAAATACACTCCTACTACATCTAGAAAGGCAAAACAGAACAGAATTGTTGCATATGAGTAGAACACTTCACATGCAAAAGCTCCCAAATTACATAGGAAAAAAAAGCACCTTCTTTTTGCATTTTTCACAATCATGATTATTAGCATACAGCATGACATTCCAAAGCATGACTCTATGAGATATATATATTACATACATCAAAGCCAATAACAGAATCATCCTAAGGGAAGAGTCATAACAGAGTTGCTTAATTTCTGCCGATTGTAAACTTGGTTCGATAATGCATATTTTAATTTATGTACAATAAGTACATTACATTTTTATACCAGAACAATTAAGAACCAAATTTATACTGAATTTTCAGAAAGGCAATGGTCTAACCCCATCAATTGTGCAGAATTATTATTTCGAGGAATAAGTTGGCATACTCTTCTCAGAGATAGTAAATTACTTCCATTTGCTTTATTCTAAACCTGATAGTTTCAGGTTCACAAGAGCGCCAAAAGACATTCCATCCTAAATTGGCACAGCATTCATTCCATATATGTGTGAGAATATATGACCATCTAAGATAAGGGGGAAACCATGGCAAGTGATTCTTTACCTGCATAAATTGATGACAAGATGCCCAGTTCCCAATTCTTGCATTCAACCAAACAGGAAAGCATCCTAAACCTTGAGGCAAAAACCTTGATCCGGGTGAAACATTTTCATAGAAGAAGGAAACAAATAAAAGATGGAGAATGAAGCACTTCCAATAATGGGATGAAATCATATAAAACGGTCAAATAACACAGCAATTGTCAATATTAGAAGCACAAATTGACATAAAATGAAAGAAATAAGAAAAGAACATGTGAAATGTTGATTAGCAACAAGAAAAAGAATTTAGGAGAATGACCCAAACACAATACCTGAATGCTACTACCTTCCACCAGATCTGGGAGCATCTCCCTTTCCATCTAATTATTCTTTGCGGAACCTTTCTTCTCATCCTCGGCAGCCTTCTCGGCGTTCGATTCCTCCAACTCGTTGATCCAGAGGTCGGCGAACTCGCAGTCCTTGTAGCGCTCGAACCAAGGCCCGCCGGAGGTGTAGTGGATGGCCTTGGGCGCGGTGTTGTCGGGATCGGCGGGGTCGACCTTGTTGTGCCCGACGAGGAAGTTCCATACGAAGGGGATCTCGCCGATCTCGGCATCGTCGAGCCACATGAAGCGGTGGAGGAAGGCGCCGGACTGGGTGCTAACGGCGTCGGGGGTGAGGGCGGCGACGTTCTTGCTGTGGGCGCAGTTATAGAGGACGAGGGAGGACCAGTTTTTGCGGGGGTAAACGGTCTGGACGGCGCCGTCCATCTTGGTGGTCTCGGAAGGGGCGTAGTCGTGGTGGACGCACATGACGGCGAAGCTGGGGTCACGGAGGGCGAAGAGAGCGGCGGGGTCGTGCAGGAAGAGGAAGTCGCAGTCGACGAAGAGGGCCCAGCCGCGGTGGCCGGCGAGGTAGGGGGTGAGGAAGCGGGTGAAGGAGAACTCGGTGCTCTCGGTGGGGCCGCGGGGTCGCCAATAGAGGCAGGCGGCGCGGAGGTCGGCCTGTCGGATGGGGTGGACGGACAGGGGCACGGAGGAGCGGCGGAGGAGAGAGCGGCGGCAGACCTGGTAGGCCACGTCCTCACGGGGGTCGTAACCGATGAACACACAGAAGGGCTCCTCTCCGGCCACGTCGGGGAACTCGGAGCCCATGCTTGCCGAGGTAAACGAGGAAACCAAATGAAGAAGACCGAGGGACACCCACCGACAAGTGTGGGAAATGAGTAGCAGTAGTAGCAAGTGGGAGGAGGCTGAAACGAAGAAGACCGAGGGACACCCACCGACAAGTTTGTTGCGGTTTACGACAGCCGTGGGTAGTCGGCAAGGAAGATGGGCCCCACGCGGAGAACCGCGTGGTAACGTTGATTTGCGTATTGGTATTGGACGACCATACAGTCCATTTCCTTTCCCTTCCCTGATATCAATCGTCGATTTTGATTTGATAAAATCTGTTCTTTAATATTATATTATATTATATTATATTATATTATATTATATATATATATATATATATATATATATATATATATATATATATATTTCCCTAGAAGAGAAGACAGTTTCAGAGAGACCGACCCTGTCATAACATAAAAGGAGAAGTTACAAACAACATACAGAGATCTCACTAGTCTTGATCAGGGGACGGCGGAGATTCTTTCTGACACAATTACAGATAAATAGGAGAAGCAAACATCACCCGCATTTTTAGCAGCGAAATCACAAAACGGAACAGTGTTTAGAGAGTCGAGTCAAGATGTACTAGTGAAATAGGCAGTGACAGCTTTGAGCCTCCCGTTCAATATATTCTTCTCAACCTACAAAAAGGGAATATAATTAGGCAAAATCACTGCCTGTCTGTCTTACTAATTCAAAATGGCACTTTTGTTGTAGCAAAAGAAGAGGAAACAAAAAAAAAACACGAAACAATTGAAGGCCATCATACCAGAAAACATCATAATTTCTCCGGCTTTTTAAGGATTCGAATTTGTGAGAAATAGGTAAATTTGGTTGGATGATGGTGTCTTGAATATTATTAATCTCATCTTATTAAGATCCATAATCTACCTGTCTTGGCTTATTTATTAAACATTAACACGGGGAGATGGGGTATGGATAAAAACATGAGCATACCTCAATTCCTGACATTATATCATATAATGCAACAGGATATGGCAATAATATAGTTACCATACATCAATAACCAAGAAAATCAGAATATGACTTCATAAGCATTTCAAAAAAGTATTAAATGACAATTAATCAGAAGATGAGAGTATGGCTGTCATAAGCATTTTGAAGTGTATCAGAATTAAGAATTAAGAGGCCAGAGAAAGTGGAATGATGTTCATTTATCACTAATATCTTCCAGATTTATCTACAACTCTTCCAAACTCAACATTTAAAATAAACTGCTTATAATCTGTTTATTTCCCCTCATGTTCATACATCATCTTCCCTTTATTTCGGAAATGATAAAATAATAAATAATAAATGTTGAATATGGGTAAAAAAATGACCTACATCAAAAACATACAGGAGTACCATGTTTCCCTATCATGAATAGACTCAAATTATGTAAGGACATTGTAACAAAAAATGATCTACAGAAAAGAGAGAGAGAGAGAGAGAGAGAGAGAGAGAGAGAGAGAGAGAGAGAGAGAGTAGTACCATATTCTCCTATCAAGAATAACCTCAAATCATGTGGGCACATTTTGGCCATTCTGGAATTAATGCTTCTTTAGAAGAAACATCTATAATGTCATTATAAGGAAAAACTGAACTACGAATTAATGAAACCAACATCCCACGAGTTGCCTGACCTATCTTAGAATGCCACCCTTCATTGTAATAAATATAGAAACAAAGAACAGTAGGTCATTTTATTGAACTTAAGACCCAAGTTCAATAAAGCTAAAAAAGCTTACTTGTCCTATGTCAAATTATAGAGTGATAACAGAGTATCACATAGGTTTGAGATTCGGTACATCAAGTTCTATTTCTCAATTCAACTATTTTGTGGAAGGACTTTTAAATACCACCTTGATTTAATACATTGTCACGCTAGAGTAAGCACTAATACTATTAAAGTGCATGGTGCAGCAACATCCAGTTGATGATTTATTGGATTAATTTTTTCTCTTAAGAATAGAATGCCCAGTCAATTGCTTTCTGGATTCCTATGACAGATAGTGACATATCCAGATGAGGCTGCAAATAAGAGAAGCAATCAGCTCTTGAAAATGCAATTATTATGTTGATTTCGAATAACAAAGGTGACTCTTTTTGCTTGTCTCTTTTAGTCATGATCTGGATTAAGTCTTTTCCTAGTTCCTGACTCTGTTGCAACAACTAATAATCAGAATACCAATTCCACAATCATAATTTTGAAAGTTGTCAATTTGTTTAGTCATAAAATTTTCATATTTGTCATTCTTGCTTCGGTAATAGCTTACCATGGAACCTGTTCTCTATCAGTTACCCAACCTCATCTCCTCGTTAACATAAAAAGTTGGAAACTTGCTGCCTCTGCAAGCTGGCAATCTAAACCAACATTTAAACTAAACCATCAAACTAGTGATCCAACCAATCAAGTAAAAAATTTAATGAGTTTTAAATCAGATTTAGATCTACTTAATATGATCTATTTAAGAAGTAAAATCCTAAAATGTGATGTAAATCCACATGGCTTGCTTTCATGTTTGCTTGCATCCAAGGCCTATTTAAAAGTGTCCTAAGGGCAAAACAATATAAGTGAAATATAGCTTAAAAAACCATATATTAGCTTCTTTTATCCTAACAAAGGTTCAGTCTATTCTGCAACCAAACATAAGTTAACAAAAATATCAAAGATAATTATCAACTGCAGGATATTTTTTTCCTCTTAATTCAACAATATTACTCCCTCCTGTTCTCTCTTTTATCTGAAATGTATTATCTTCTATCCTTTTCTACAACCTTGACATCAACAAAATCAGCCCACTTATAAATGTCGATACACTTCCCCTAACTGTGGCAACCAACGTCTGAGTTGGTCACTCCCTCACTCATATCCAGAGATGAAAATGCTAACAATCTGGAATGTTGAGAGTTCCTACATTCCAAATTCTAGTTCTTTAGAGCAACAAAGAATTACAATTAGGCATCCACTACTGAGTTCTACATCTGAACTTTTACACGGATAGCTATCAAAATAAAATAAAAATATTATTCATTATGTTTGAATTAATTATATATGCACATTTTGTTTTATAAAAAAAATCCCATTGTGTCAACAAAAGGCATACATTGTTTGTTATCATTCAAATAAATGCCAAAAGACTGCAGATTTTAAATGAAATATACCTCAAGTGTCCAAGGAGGATCGACTGATAAAGAAAGCTCTGCCAATTGGTTGAAGTCAACATTCCGAGGAAGATATATTACTACTTTGGAGGCAATCCTGCTTGCAATTTTGAAGAGATGGTACCTGATATATTAATAAAAGAAAATAAAATTCATTGATGGTTTACAAATCAGTAAAGAACTATAATTGCATAATAAGTGAAAAAAGAAAACAAACCCATCATGAGGCTTAAGCATGGATCTGATATCATAAGTTTGCACTTTTGCATAATCTGGTCCACCCCAAGGAGGTGATAGAAACACGGAGTCTCCCTACATCAGAATACAATAGACAATGCAGTGTATTAGTTGAATAACTAGATGCAGATTACATCCTTCATAAGTAGAGTCACAATTTTGTAAAGTGGTGGATTCTTATATGGTTCCGTATCTTAGTACTCGTAAATTAGTTCGGATGCATCAAAATCATTTCATTTATGTAACAAAGCCTATGTTCTCTTTTATTAGTTCTTCACATTTCACAATTGAGTCACTTTTCCAAAGTTTGATATGGTTGGCAACTAGTCAAAACTATAGGTCTTTGTCAATCTGTCATATCTTCCATCCAATCTCCTTCACTTTCATTTATGTTCCATATCTAAATTGTTTACACGAAAAGGTTCTGACATGACCAATAGATAAAAAGGTGGTTATTCCATTTATGTTTTCACTTGGGCAGGACATTTCAAGCTAACCTATGTATGTATCATGTACCTGAAAGGCAAGAACCAAATACAAGGTTCCTACCAATGTTGGTTACAAAAGCATAGAGGCTTTTATTATGACTCAAACCACTTGACACCTAGGTTGTAGAGGGCCAATGCTACCATGATCCAAGGTTTTCTGTCATATTCTAATCATAAGCCGATGCAACTTATGTGCTAAAATAGTTTGCAAATATATTGTGTGTAGAAATCCTCTAGTGACAATTTCTAATCTCTCTTCCCATATCAAATGACTCAGAAAGACCCAATCTTCCCATTGTTGCTCTTCTCCTTTGATTACTCTCGGGTTATCACTACCTTTTCAAAAACCGAATCTTATCTACCAAATGGCCTGCATAATAAAACAATTAGAGGAGAAATATAATTAAAGATGCTTGAAGACACAGAAAATAGGGTTTATCAAAGTACTGAAGTATCAGAAAAAGTGAGAGAACTAACCTCGTCGAGTATCAAAACACTTTTATCATATTTTATATTATCGTATTCAACATCAGAGAAAAAGTTCTACTAGAACAGCAAATCAACCAAAAGAGAAAATGAGAAGGCCTTTGGTCATCTTTATAACCATCACTCAAAGCAAACTGCTGAGCTGTCTAAGCAGCCAAGCTAATAAAATGTTTGCAGAGCTCAGTAGCTCTAAATCCTAGAGGATTTCTCAGTGATTAAACCTTAACAAGAAATACATGAGAAAATATAGGATACTGGAAATTTTGTAATTTAGACAAAACTTGAATTTCTTCTCTTATGTTGAATAAGTTATAATCATTATTCTCTTCTATAAGTTGAATATAACTCCTTAAACACAAAGAAGTGATGATTAGCAAAGAACCAAAGGGTCTTGAACCCAAAATCTGCATGTAGTTGATTATTGATGCTATTTTAACTACATATAACAATTTTAGAATGAAAAGAAAACCATGAGCTGTTGGTGCCATTTGTGCTACAGATAACAATTTTAGAATGAATAGTTCATTAATTAGGCAAAACATTCTGCTCATTTATCAAAAGGAAGCCTATTATGTTTATCTGTCATGCAGATTGTACCTTCATGTAAGCTGCCATCTTAAAAAAATCACCTTGAACAAAGTCTATTTTGTCACGAACTCCATAAATAGTAGAATTATGATATGCGAACTCAACCTTTTGAGGATCAATGTCAATGGCAATAACATAATTACTCCTGAAATAAAATGGATACCCACAATCAAGATTTTGAAAATGAAAAATCATATTTTAAATTACATTCAAAGGAGGGACAACAAATACATACAATACAACTTATATAAACAGATTTTCATAAATGACAAAACTGCATCACATGTAACTTCTATGCTAACTTAACCTGTTTCTAGAATCAAGAAGCATCCTCCAAGGGGGGCAATGATATTGGCAACATTATCCCACAAATAAGGTAGTAAATGCACACTGGCAGTAACCAGGGCAATAAGCCCTAGTCAAAATAAGTTTGCACCACTGCATAATCCATTTTTATTAGCAAGGCTGCATGCCAGATTTAGTTGAGAGTCTGCTGAGGGAAAGCTTTGAATTCGTACTACGTGAAAAAGATTGAGCTCCAACAATCATCTAACATAGACTGATAGACCATAGCATTGCTAGCTGGGTCATTTGGACACTGGGGGCTGGGTCTATCCTCATATTAAGAGGCATATGCATCTTTGTTAAGCAGTGAATGTTACTTCATAGCTCCTACCATCACTGAATTTGTTTTTCTTATACGTCCAACAGAACTGTGATGTTAGGAAGACGTGTGATAAACTTGACCTCCAATCGAAGAGAAAAGCAATCAGCTTTAAGGAATTAATTTTTCTTATTCACAGGATCAAACTCATTGATTATAGATAAGTTAGCCAAGCCAGTCATTTATTATGGATAACCTCAATTATGTTGAAGCTTTTATGTGTTTATGAAATACCAGAGAAAAGAACACCTACTATCAAGCTAATAAGAGAAAGAAATAATCAGATTTTTTTCTTTCATCAAAGGGATAGTTCTGATACATAATGCAGAAAATCACTATGGAAATAAAATGCAGAAGATAACTACTGAAATAACATTACTTACGCACTTTATGGCAAATTGGATAGCATTTCCACCAACTCCAGCAAAACAATCAATCACAACACCACCACCACAACGGTTTGCATGATGTCTTGCAATGGGCTCCGGTGTGACAGAAAACCATCCTTCTTCATCCAACTTTATGCCACTATCATATCGGGTAAATAGTGAATATCTCTGGCACCAATACTTGAAAGTACTGGCAGAGACACCTTCATAAACTCCTGGCGATTTAGGCTCTACAATGAAACAGAAGTAGAATCAAAGTTACGACCTCACAACTATGGCTAAATGCCTTAAAAAAAATTTAGAAACGGAATGGTCTCATGCTCTGCACTAAATCCTATAAAGCATCTTAAAGCTCTACACTGAATTATAAACAGATCTTGTTTAGACACAAACATGAAACATTATTAACATTTCAGAGCTACCAATGCTCAGTGATCGTTTTCAAAACAATTCCATGAGATTTTTTTTTGTTGGTGTTATGACTATGGTATGTTAATTCTTTTCTTTCTTCCTTATTTGATAAAGCTCCCTCCCAGTTCTCTAATTATGATCAGAACAGACCTGATAACAAGTACAATTTTATCAATTTATAATAACCAACTACTTGGTCTACCCAGTATGCACAAATGAAAAGGTTTTCTGAAACGTAAAGTCACCCTCTTTTACCCATTCTTCAATTCATAAAACATTTCTTGGGAGGTATACCAAAGAAAAAGAAGACACGTTTCAGTGAGTATCCAGTCCGTTCAAAAGCCACAAAAGAATTTGCCAACAGTATCTAACAAATGTAAATATATTTGTACTTTAAGTTTCCATCTCGAGGTGAGCCTGGGTACAACGGCAAAGTTGCTCCATTGCAAACCAGGAAATCAGAGTTCGAGTCTAGAAAACAATTTCTCTAAATATAGAGGTAAAGTTGAGTACAATGACCCTTCCCAAACCCCACATTGGTGGGAGCCTCGTTTACTGGGATGACCCCTTTCGCCTTTTACGTTCGTATCTCATCTTATTACAAGTTTAAAGTAACTTGAAAGAAACCAAAAGCAACCACATGCATAAGACATGGAACTCCATATCGAAAGACATGAAAAGGTCAAAAAGAATATAAGAGAAAGCTTGTGGAACCACTACAAACAAGAACATTTCACTCAATACACCAATAATTCTATGTAATTTGTAATGTTCCTTTAACATATATTTATAAAACACCAGATGTAAGGTGCAATTCTCCACAAAGAAGTTGCAAGAATCCTAAAATAACTCCCAGCATATTTTTAGTGACTCTAGGACTTCATTACACATTTCTTTAGCCAAAAATAGGACCACAGGTTACCAACACCAAACTGTTGAAAGCTACCAGATACCAATACCCATGACCTAGCATTTGCACTTTGACTAAAACAAGTAAAATCCATGAATTTATTGAAGAAAAATCTCTCGGTACCAGACAAACAAACACTTTCTCTCTCACCAATTTGAATATTCATTTCTCTACCTTAGGTCATTTCGAACTTGAGCATCAAAGAGGTCATGCCGAGAACACCTCCAGAACTAGTTTTATAAGAATTGGACATCGCATCTGAGATCAATTTAGATGAGTCTTCCTGAAGTTCAGGCTTGGTAAGTGGGCTAGGTTGGATTAGATTCAGCTTATTAAACTAATGACCAAATCTGGCCTCATCAATATACAAATTGAACTGTGAAGCAAATGGAAAATGAGAATGTGATAACCACTAATAGGAACTAAATCATATTGATTAAGTGATGCATCTAATAATTCCTCTCAACATGTCCAACTCATCTTAAGCCTTTTTTTTGTGATTTTATCCTTACTAGATACTACACCTACCCCACAAATGCAAACATTTTGTCTCATCTAACCCCATATATACCTCTTGTCATCCTGATCTTGACCTTAATTAAAAAGAGAACTGCAAAAGAATAAGTTACTATATCTAGCATTTGCATATCTTTTTACATAATTTTGTTCACCTGATTTTTGCCTTCTTGCTCTCCTCTTCTTTTTGCCATTAAGAGACACATAATTATTGCCCAGCTCATCTGTCATAGAGCCTTCATTTCCTTCTCCAACATAACCTATCTCATCTGATGAAGTGATCAAACTGCCATAAAATCATATCAACATGAAATTAAAATGACTGTCTTGAGAACAAAACAAATACTTCAACAAAGAGAGAGCATTCATATTTTTCAGTGTACCAGTTTTGTATGGGAATTTCAAGTGATGCCTCATCGTGAGTGACTTTCTCTGCTTGTTTATCCAAAGTTTCAAGCTCATCTGTTTCAGAGATCACAAGTACCAGCTTTGTATTAGTCCTCTACACTTTTCAGAACTGAAACTTTTACTGAAGTTTAACCATTTATGGTAGCTAACATCTAATGTGAGGATCAAAAGAAGCTGTAGGGAGAAGATTGTATAGTGCAACCTCTGGTATTGTCATTGATGCATGTAGGATGGTCTGAAAATAGATACTCTGAAACTTCTTTGGCATTGGTGATCGTGTTGAAACTTTCAGAGCCACGATTTATACCAAGACAATTAACATAGTTGCTTTTATCAGAGGAATCTGATAACATCTGATCTATAACAATTTCGTTTTCCAGGAGTGGATCACTTTCAGCTTGTATTACATTTGCATCCTGATGTCTGTCAGTATCACAATCAATCTCAAAGCCTGAATGCTGTTCAGCTGCATCAGCAGACAAGCCATTAGAAGTAGATTGGTTGGATGCCAGATACGCGAATCCCGGAGGAGCGTACCAAGTTGTCTCCTGTGTTATGGAGTCGTAAAAGTAGTTTCTCCGATAATAATCATCCCATAATACCCTCCAGTCACCAACTTCCAAGCATACAGAAGTATTATCAGACTCCTGCAAGATCACTCGAAGAACAAGTGAGAAGGCTCAACAGAGCATTGCAGAGCCACAGATCTAGTCAATCAAAAATATTTTTCTCTTTTGTACTTGTAAAATCAAATGGTATAGGAGAGAACCTGTTTGTTAGGCAACTCCAAATAATGTCCAGAGCTCAACTCTTCCGAAACATCTTGTGTAAAACTTCCAGTATCTAAATTCTTATTATGGTCTAAAATTTTAACATCTACATTGCCACCAGATGTTTGAAATTCATCAACCACATGTTCCAATGTGATTATTTCATCACAATCTTGACTTTCACCAACCTCACTAGTGGTTACAGCAGTTTCGCATACAAACTGTGCATCAAAGTGCACACTGCTACTAGGACTTTCCTCTAAATCATCAAGATTAGAAGCTACCCATTCTGTACTATTGATGGAAACAGGTAAAATTGTGCCATCACGAAGAACCTTTTCAACTTTAGAAATGCCAGGATCTTGTTCCTCTACATCATTATGAGCATACTTAGATTTCACCAGCATTCCCTTTCTCTTCGCTGAAGTAGACACCTTTCTCTACAATGGATAAACAGGTTAATATAACGCAAACACCAAATAAATAAAAGATGGAAAGCTCATACCATTAGAAAATCCAAAGTTCACGCAAACTGGATTATTGAACTTCAGTGGGCACTTACCTGCTTATTTGTCTTGAAAGAAACTGGGAGTCCAAGAGCAGCCATACTCTGAGCTAGTTCCGTATCTTCCATCAAATAACAATCTGGAAGGTCCAACAATAGGGATGGTCAAATTTTAAACTAACTCAGAAGTTCTAAAAAGGTAAATGAAAATTTGCAAAGTAAAGGTCTATATACAGTGGCAATTTAGTAGATACAGAAAAGCTAGTAGAGACACATTTTTAATGAGCAACAGTATAAAAGTTCAGAAATTTGAAAAAGAACATGAAAGTGAAAAAAAAAAAAGACAAATTTAAAATTAGCCAAAGTACATGAAAGTATAGAAGTTCAGAATTTTTACAATCTGTTTCCTGCTTGCTGCTTATGCTGGCGTCACAAGTGATAGTAGATCTCTGCAACATCCACAAGTTACATAGTAAGAGAAAATCCATTATCTAATAAATATAAGTCCAGCAACTAAATAACTGGAAATGTTGTATTAAACAACTGTTTATAGGACATTGGCATAAGATAAGTATTTAGAAGATAAACTAATTTGAAATAAAGAAAGAATTTTACCAGCTTAAAATTCAGGACAAGATACAGTAAACTTATTTACAAGTTTCCCAGGAACTAGATTCAGACCTCAAAGAGAGAAGCAAATTTCAATAGAAAATATGCATCTCGTATGCTTATTTCTTCGACAAGTTAGATCTTCGATACCCACGAGGACGGGTAGTTAGTTGTGTCCAATTTGTCAATGTGTATAGGATGGGAACAGGACTAGCTAAAACAGCGGAGCAAATAAGATGGTTCAACCGGACATGAACAATAAGAGCTTGCAGATAAACCTCGACGGCTCCAACACAGTAATATATAAATGTTAAGTCCAACCTCTTCCTTTGAGATTGATTTGAATACCCAAAAATCTCTCCAAGGTCTCGATGATTTGACTTTGTAAGAGAAGGAAATACGCCTCCAGAATGCATCTTCCTCGATTGTCCTCCTCACGCATCAAAGTGTCAACCACAGACCGCCATTTAGGAAGGGGCATTCTAATCTAGTCAAGAGACTATTAAGCCATGTATGCTAAACTCCGAACTCAGCGTAGTCAACAGACCAAGATCGTCATGCACCATGTGCAGATGATGCATCATTAGCTCTCAAATAAAGCTTAAGTTCCAACAACTTGGAAGAAAACCGACTCGATCCTAACTAAGAAAGAAATCCTACATAGGAAAACAAAAGATAGTTACCCTGGATTCGCTTTCTTCACCTTCTTCTTCTTCTTCTTCTTCTTCCAGGCTACCAATGCGATCAGAGACCTCCAAGTCGCTAACCCTAGCGTCATCCCTGTCCAGTTAAGACCCCAGCAAAGAGAACAAAACTCAAAAACCCTAAAAGCAAAGAAGAAAAGAGCGATTTCTGTGAAATCAAGAGGATGACGCTGATCATGATGATGAATCGACTCACGAGAGGTAGACAGTCGAGACGGATAACAGGGCGCCCAGGGTTCGGATAGCCGGGCCATCATCCACTTCGGTCTCGGCGGCTGCCATGCGATCGATGAATGGAGAATCCGAGCCTCGAAGAGAATATATAGTATGCCGTCTGTCGGTGGAAAAGAAGGATAAGACAGCGAGAGCCGCGCCGCGGCGAGAGTTACGGAAGCGCCACCGACTCGAGTACTAAAACCCGCCTCCCGTAGCTTCTGCGAGCTGCAAGAAACGAGGTTTAGTTTTTCTTTGGAAATTTTTATTGGTTTTCTTGAGACCACCGATTAAATTTAGATTAATTTATCCAGAAAAATCATCCATAATTAGGTTTTCCCTTTATATTAATCTTTTTAAAATTATTATATGGTTCATAAGATTTGAATATGGATGTACTCAAATTCATCCAAAAAAGAAAAATATTAGAATTACTGTTTATCCATATGTGCTTGCCATACTAAAACAAAATTATTTGGGATGAGTCAGACAAACTTATAAAATCATACAAAAACTAAAACGTGTTATGTCAAATATAAAATTTCACCAAACTATCTATTGTACGAGATGTTGCTGAATGTTACAAGTTAAAAAACAAAATATAGGTTTGTGATAGTCTGGCTTGGGTTATGGGTTTAGGGATATCAAGGTCTATCATACTGAATCGTACCTCTCGATACGGGCGGTACGTACCAATCCGATAGACCAACGATACACGGACCGTCTGGTACCGGTCTATACTGTAACAGTGCACTGTAGCACTGTACTGTAGCACTATAGCAGTGCTACAGTGCTTGGTGAACCTGAGTGTACCGTTCGGTACACCGTACCATACCGGTACCGAGCCCAAGTCGAAATACCGATACAATACGATATTGCAAACCTTGCTTTGTATTATATTTTTCTATCGATAACACTTATTTTTATTGGTAAAAAATAATAATTAAAAAAATATTCGAGTTATGTCTTTTGTGTTGGACATTAGAAAGATGTGCTGTGATGGAGATAATGAATGACATGTAAAAGAAAGGTCTTTTTTTTTTTTTTCAGTTATACTAATTTTGAACTCCACTATACATAACAAGTGTGATACATTTATTTATTTATTAAATAAATATATTATGATATTTATTTACCTTGAATTGAAACTCGAAAGAAAACATATTATTAGAAAAAAAAAAAGGTCTTTTCACTCAGGACATTATTTAAGGTAAAAACAATTTTAGCTTTTACTGTTGTTGGTTGGGACTTCTTTCTTAGGCTACATGCTATTATTCTATTCTCTATCATGAATGATGTGCAATCTATTAAGATGTTCTTGAGGTAAAAACAATTCATGTATAGTCTAATCCTCAAGTTGCTATAGGGTTTCACATTGGTAAATGTTGGATGCTACTCTCTATCATGAATGTTGGATGCTACTTTATTTTCATCATGTCACACATTTTGAGATCCAAAATCCAACTCAACTCATTCTATAGAAACACACACACACACACACACTCCGAGATATCACAGTAAAAGCATTTAATAAATATTTTCCACACAGTCACACAAGGCTTTTATTTATTTGTTTATTCAGTAAAAATACAACATTAACAATGTAGCATTTATGGTTTGCTAGTAAGTTCATTTGGTGGGTAAGACCTTAATCAAACTATTGAAATCGTTTGCCTTACAACATAGGCAATCTCTGGTGCAGCTACACGACGTATCTGTAGGTAACATATCTCCCTGCAGTTTCACTGGGGCGAATGATCTTAACGACTTGTCCGCGCTTAAGACCATAGTATCTTGCAATGGGGTCAGTAACTTGAATACGAGGAAGCTGAGTGACACATCGTTTTAACCCAGGAAAACACACAGGCCATGTAAGAGAACCATTCCAAGAATGGGGATATTTAACTGAAATATACTGCTCCCTACATCCCTGAAAACACACAGGCCATCTACTAATATTAACTTGCATGACAGATAAAGCCAGAGCTTCTGCAGTCCATTAGCACAAGAAACAAAATACATCCCTGAAATAAATGTTCACTTGTGTCATCAAGTAAAACCCAAATCATTTGACTGGTCTTTCTGTTCTAGGCCGCTATTTCCTTTTGCATCTAATCTAAACAGCCACAACAATGTCAGAAGATGATCTTATGTTGTTTGGGTGTGATATTTCTTGACAGAGGCTAATACAACAATAATAATAATATCATAATTTTAAATTATTTGGGATCAGTTGGTTACATGAACATTTTATCATCATTAAATATGTAAAAAGTCATATGTTTAATTGAGTTTAAAATATTTAAATCTTTATTTATAAATTATATTTTTTTTTAGATCTTCGTATATCCCTCCTCGTATCATTAACATTAATCATTTCACCTCTTCTAAATATTATATCCGTAAGTCTCCTAAACATATGTTCATACCATCTTAAGCGATTATCTCTCATCTTATCCTATCTTTTCTTGTAAATAAAAATATTTCTTTTCCTATCTTTCCTTGTAACTCCACACATTCATTTTAGCATTCTTATCTTAGCAACAAAAATTTTTTTAATATATTTTTTCTTAACTGCCTAGCACTTGAATCCATAAAGCATTACTGGTTTAACAAACAACATATAAAATTTTTATTTTAATCTTAAGAGTATCTGATGATCACACAAGACACTTGACACCCCATACAATTTGAACCGTTTTATTTTCTCTATGAATAATATTTTTATCAATCTCTCCATTTTATTGAATAATTAATCTAAGATACCTAAAGCTTATACTTAAAGGAACTTCTTCTCCATTTTACTTGATAATATTTTTTTTTATCTATTTTTAGTATTACTAAAATTACATAACATAAATTTAATTTTAATTCTACTTAATCTAAAACTTTTAGTTTCTAAGGATCGCCTCCGTAACTTAAGTTTACAATTAATTACATTTAAGTTTTCATCAACTAAGACTAATTAGTAAATAACATATACTATGGAGGTCTATTTTGTAAATGATTAGTAAGTTTATTCGCTATAAATGTGAAAAGGTAGGAACTTAATACGGATCCTTGGTGTAATCCTTATACTAATAGGAATCTTACTAGATATACTCTCTATAGTTCTAACAATGACAACTATATTTTCATACGTATCCTTTAATAACATTAATATAATTAGTGGATATACCTTTCTTTTCTAAAACCCATTGTAATAAATATTGAGGAACTCGGTTTTCTCTAAGTCAATAAAAATCATATACAAATCTTTCTTTTTTTTCTCTATACTTTTTCATTAATTATCTTAATAAATAAATAATTTTCATAGTTGATCTTCCCGATATAAAATCAAATTAATTTTTTGAGACATTTATTTCAATCCTTATACTATTTTCAATAACTCTTTTCCAAAATTTCATAATATGACTCATGATTTTGATTCCTTTATAATTCGAATAGTTTTATATGACACCCTTATTCTTGCAAATTAGCATTAAAAAACGTTTTCTCCATTCATCAAATATCTTTTTGAATCTCATAATTTTGTTAAATAAGCTAGATAACCAAACTACTCTCTAGTCTCCTAAGTTTTTCTCAACCTCAATAGCGATGCCATTAGGTCCCACATTCTTAACTATTTTTATTTTTTTAAGGTGTCTTTTACTTCACTAACTTTAATTTTATGAATAAATATATGATTATTAAATCTACCACTATTATTTATTATTAAAACTAAGTCTTGTGTGGAATGTTCATTAAATAATTTTAAAAAATAATTTCTCTATCTTTCCTTAATTTCGTTATCATTAGCAATGGTTTAATGCATATGATAATACCTAAATTCTTACGCTTTCTTTTTCTAACTTTAGTAATTCAATATAATCTTTTTCACGACCTAATTTATTATAAAAATTTTCATAAGCTTTATATCTTGCCATACTAATCACCATTTTAGCCTTTTTTTTATATTCTTTATATCTCTTAAATTTTTCCTCATTTTTATTATTTTATTAATTTTTTAAATATAATCTTTTAGTAATAATTGTTTTTTGAATCTTCTCGCACCATCACCAACTCTCTCTTAAAGCTACACCTCTACCTTTAATTTTATCAAGGATCTCCTTTGTTAAGCTTTTAATTTTATTAGTCATCATATTCTAAATAATATTAATGTTATCGTCGTCTAAGTTTCAAACCGTCACCCTTTCCATCCTATTCTCAAAAATCATTATATTTTCATTTTAAAAATTTCAAATCTAGTCTTAGTAAATTTTTTTACTATCTTTTTTTTCTTTTATTTTCTACAACAAATATCTAATATCATTAACCTATCTTGATTCATCAAACTTTTGACAAATTTAACTTTATAATTCTTACATATAACTTTATATAAGAAATCAAATGTTCATCTTTCTTCTTAAAGCTAATATTTAGAATTATAAGTTCATACGAAGCTACAAAACTTAAAATCATATCACCATCTTCATTTCTTTTCCCATAATCAAAATCATATATCCTTTTATATTCACCATATATTTTCTCTACATAATCATTCAAATCTTCTATAGTTATAAATTTTTTTATTATAATATTCTCTTTGGATCTAATTATCCAATTTAACTCGAAGGGCATCAATATTTATGACATTCAAAATATCTAGTTCTTTGACAAATTTTTATAATATAATTATATCTCTAGATCTTTTCACATCCATAATATTGTTCTTAAGATCTTTATTAACAACAATTCCTACATCATTTTTTATTTAACTTTTTTATTATACCAAATTTTAAATCCAATACTATTAATTTCTCTATAATTTTCTCTTGTCAATTTAGTCTCTTATAAGTAAATAATATTTATTGTTCTTTGATCGTAATGCCTATCAATTCTAACCCATAAGCAGAAAAGTTCTGCTACTCTTATTCTCTTATTGGTCCAAAGCAATGAGAGGCACCGTATTTGAGTAGGCCGCTTCCGAGGTAATAAAAGTTCTGCTACATAAACTTGACAGGTGTTGCAGTTATTAGAAATGCATATGGATGAAAAAAATACATGAGAATTTCTCAAACAAAAAAGCATGCTTTTTATTCTACCATGGGTCGAAGAATTAGTATGCTTGATAACCAATATGCTAGAATGAGAATGATTAGTTAAAATCATGATGGTCTTTTGTAAAGATACATCCATTAGCATTCATATCCAGAAAGGACTGAAGAACTAGAATGTGTGAAAACAAATATGCTTGCGTGAGAACACATGAAATTGTTAGAATCAAGATGTCTTTGGTTAAGATACATATATTAGTATGCCTATCCAGAGAAAGAGAACTGAACAAAAGAATTGAAAGCTAGTACTTATCACCAATAAACATTGGCATATGAAAAAATATACAATATGAAGTTATTTAGAAAATATATTTGCAAACAGAAAATATGTAGGACATCCATGAGAAGCTTTATAGTGCAAGTCATTTTGGATTTTAGCAAGTTAGCAACAAAAGAATTGAAAGCTAGTACTTATCACCAATAAACATTAGCATATGAAAAAATATACAATATGAAGTTATTTAGAAAATATATTTGCAAACAGAAAATATGTAGGACATCCATGAGAAGCTTTATAGTGCAAGTCATTTTGGATTTTAGCAAGTTAGCATCATGATGCTAAACATGATTTCCTTTAGTTTTGAGCAAAAATGAACCTATTGAGCCTTGTTAAAAGTTGATCATGATTGCAAAGCAGAGTTTCTTTTGGAGTATCATGCTCTGGTAAAGTCTTCTTTTCATGTGAGTATGAACATGCCATTTATAAAGTAAAAGGTGGGTGGCTAAAGCAGAGAGTGTTGTTGAATTCTGTGTAATCACTAGGGGCAATTAAATAATAATAATAATATGACAATTGTTAGGGGCAACTATAATTTTGGATCAAATTATTGGGTATTGTTAGGTGCTTAGGGCTAAGGAATTCAATTTTGTCCAGATCGATCCATACCAGCAATATTTACCGATCCACGTTTAAATGGGTTTGCAAACCGTCCTATTTCAGATGATTCGGTCTGTCCAGTCCATAGGTTTTTTTTCCCCTTTAAAGCCTTGTTACCTAGGGCTCATGACTCAGCATTCTCCACTATTTGTCGCTCGACTACCACCATCGTCCACTGCTGCTCGCACGCGTGTTGCTAGCCTCATCTATGGTACATCTCCTCTCCATCTCTTTCTCATCCTCTTTGCTATCTACTCCCTACTTTCTTCTTCCTACTCTCTTTTTATTCTTTCTTCTTCCTTTTCCAGAAAGGTACCGAGGTATGTTCCAACATATTGTTTGTCGGTACAACCGAAACCGACTGGACCCACGCTCATGCTTTGGACTGACATGAGTCCGATGTCCCATTGAAAACCTTGGCTAAGACAACTATAGCTTATAGATCCTAACGAGCAACTAAGAAATATTATGATCCCTACATTTTCAAAAGTTATATTATGATCCTTATACTTACGAAAGTAAAACATCGAGATCCCTATACAAGTTTGAAAAGTTAATTTTATATGATTAAAAAAAAAAAAAAAAAGATTTTTTGAAGCAACGGGATTAAATGTTTCACTTTCGTTAATATAGAAATCGGGATGCTAAAGGTAACTAGTTAAAGAAATAATCTGAATTAATCCGAAATAACATGTACGAAAAGTTTAGATAAGATAAGAATGTTAAACTAGATGTACGAAGTTGCTTGAAAATAATATAAATAATTTCATAGTTTCATTCATGAACAATTAATTAGGCGTAGCCTAGAGAAATAAGCTAAAAATCATGTGTATTCAAGAAATAAAGATTCTTTCGAGTAAAATTCATATAGAAAAGAAATTGAGAGCAAATCATCTAAAGATAGTGCTAAATATATTCAAAGAAACCCTACAGACATAGTGGCCACATGTAGTGAGGCAATTAGTATTGATGTCGTAAAGAGAAAGAAGACCTAAAAACACTTTACTAAAAATAATAAAATGATATCTTTAATGTTCAAGATTTAACCAGATATATTGCCACTAATGCTAAAAGATCATGCACAAAGGTAAATACTTAGGACATTATACCTTGTTAATGTTGTTGTGTATCTAAAACACTCAATTTCCTTAAGTGTCGGTCAAAAAAATGAGACCAAGTCTTGGTAAATTGTGATCATGATGCCATACCTGAGTTTCTTTTAGAGTATAACGCTCTAATAAAGTCTTTTTTTCCTCGTTAGTAAGCATCTGATGCTCTGCAACAAGCACATGGTCTTTAATGTTCACCAGCAGCTCAGCCTCCTATTTTAGTGTCAAAAGTCATTTTCTACAATTTATTTTAGTGCAAAGATAAAAAGGAAATTGACCAACACATCATAAGATGAAAAGTATTCAAGACTCAAGAAATGGAGACACTAATGCAAAAATATTCCATTAATGACCTGAAAAACCTCCAGATGATACTTCGGTGATAGCTCTTGAAGATATGATTTTGCAAATGGAGTCAGATTTTGCTGAAGAACTAATATTGCTCTTGGCACACTCTCTGCTTTCATTAATTCAACATACTTTTTAATGTGCTTCATACCAACCTTCTCATCATTTGGAAAGAAAACATATATCTGGTTCCATGGAAAAGCTAAGAATTATAAGAAGTTGAAAGTTTACATATCAATGAAAAATGAAGAGCCTAAAAGATATACATCATTAAACATATCCAACTATGGTTTTCTAAATATATTAGTGGCTCTTAATAATGAATTAACACATTTTCCTTTATGATATCTGCTTGTAGAATGCACTGGCTTCCCACATGAGAAAGTATAAGATTTATTCAATCACATGCATATTCAGTATATCACAGGTAGTTCAACAATAATAACAAAGGTAACTCAAAACAGAATCCGGAGATTGATACTTCGGGTAATAGGAAAAGAGATGCTTATTGTCCTGCAAATATCTAAGCCCAGTTTCAAACCTCACATGAGAAAGTAGAAGACTTCATATATATATGTATATATATATGTATATATATGTATATATATATATATGTATATAGATATGTATATATATGTATATAGATATATACATATATATATATGTATACATATATATACATATATATACACACATATATATATAACATTCCATAGAATATTCCCCCTCATTAACACACTATAAAAAACAACCTTAGGTGGGATAATTGAGATCAATTATTTTTTATTAAATTTCCTCCACCCTTATTGCGATTGACTTGAGCATCGGAAAGATCAGGTAGAGAAACCCACTTAACCTCGGTCTTCATGCAAGTTAGCTGTGGAACACACACCCAAGTCCACCTCAACCGTCGAAGACTACTTGAGTAGTCCTAACCACAATTGTAAAACCACCGATGTTAGTTCTAGAACCGCTAGTTCTGGTTTCGATTTTGTCAGTTTCAATTCCAGTTTGAACTGATAATTTAAAAAAATAAATAAATAATTTATGATATAAAAAATCATAATTTTATTTTTAAATTTAAAAAGATTGATGTACATCCACAATGACTTAATCAGTGTAAATGTGTAAGGACATAACCAAAAAATGATATAAAATTGAGTAAAATATAAATATTTAATCGTAATTGCTACTAGTGCCAAATGTTTTGGAGCTGATAATCCCTTCAGTTGATATGTCAAATAGGAGATTCTTTTCTTCACGGACGATCTCTTGTTTTTGTTTCGCAGTGTTTATCTAATCGTCAAGGTAGGCTTGAGCTTCTATTGATTTGAGAGGCATGCTCGATCTTGTTTCATCTATGATACGGGGGTAATGCAGAATGGATTTTGAAAGAAAGCCGATAGTATAGTTGTATTTGCTGGAATAAGTTTTTCAGATAGAAAAGGAATGAACTCACGATAATACTTTAATAAAATCGAAAAATAGCTCATCACCAACTTTAAAATCACAAAGGGATACGAAAAGTTCACCACTCACAAGAATAATAAACAAGGATACAGAACTGAAAACAAAAGACTCACCACTCAAGGAAACATCCAAGAGATACAAAGTTTAAAAGAGAACTCAAAGAGAGCTTCTGCCAATATCATCAATTTCTAAACTTCTTTCTAACCCCTAAACATTAAAATAAGTACTAGTGCATGAAACAACCCTTCATGCATAGGGAATTACAAAATTAAGTGTTTTACAGCTGGTAATTAACTCCTTTAATGCATTCTTTGGTCATGAAGAAAAACACCTTGAAACAGTTGTAACTTTGTCCAAGGAATATGCTCATGAGTTGTCATATTTGAGTGGGTTGAGTTAAAGACTATGAGACAACATTATGGGCTGTAGAGAATACCATAGCATCAGCAAGGTCCACACGAGCTGATTGTAGCAAATTAGGTACTCCCGTATCAATCTAGTATCCATCTTCTCATGCTAAAAGTTTACTCGATAGCTACCGTTGAGATTGGAGTCACTAGTATTTCGCGATCTTTGCCAAATTTGAAAATGTTGTCATGTATCGCGCCCACCATTCTAAAATAGGAAACTCTATACCTGTAGCCAAGGTCTTCAATTTCAAATAATACCGCCCGGTACGAGCAGTACATACCGGTCCATCAGTAGACCGGTACACGGACCGCCTGTTATCGGGCGGTATATATATATATATATATATACATACATATATATATATAGTACCGTACAGTACCGAGCGAATGTCGAAACTCCGGTACAGTACGATATTTCAATCTTTGCCTATAGCTATCACCAAACTTAAAAGATTTATTAGATACATATCAAGCTCGGAGTTCGAGCTTGAGGATCCCCTTGATCTTTTTTTACTTTATAATAATAGCTTTTCTTCCTTCAAATTTTACCCTTGCTAACTTAATTAGTAGATTTAGAAGTTTCAAAGGTATCATGTTCTCTACAATAGTTGGCACTATAATAATCATATAAGTTATTGACCAATTGTTTAATATCTCTAATTTTATCACCAATATCAATATGTACTCTTAAACTTTCATAATAAATTGTTAAATAAACACCTAAGTCGTCTAATCTAAAACGAGAATAAAAAACAAATGCAACTAAATAAACTGATGAAATGTCAAGAAAATAATTTGTTCATTTTAATTTCATAGCCATTATTGTTATATTTAAATTATTATCATTTTCATATTCTTTTAATGTACTAATAATATTAATACAAACAACTATAAAAATATATGCAGTAGGATAATAAACACTAGACAAAGTATGTTGCATTATTAAAAACTTTTTGAATTTCTAGAATTCTTTCACACACATTCCAATGCTATGGATAGAAACAAACTTGCTTAATATTATTTGCAATAAAAGTGCATAATGATTCTTTATATTCAAAAGATTTTTTAAGCAAATAATTTGTAGAATTCCATCGAATAGGAACATCCCTAGGAAATTGTTAGGACTCTAGCTAAGAGAGTCCTAATTGAGAGGGACATTCATGTAAAACCTACCTAAGCCGACCCCTATTAAAGAGGTGAAGAGGCCGGCTAGGGTTAAGAGGTTGTTTCTTAGAGAAGAATTAGGAGTCGTAAAAGAATAGGAGTCTTGAGTAGAAGTCCTATTAGGAGTTGGTTAGAAGTACGAGTCTTGAGTAGGAGTCCTATTAGGAGTTAGGGTTTAGAAGCCCTATAAATAGTCATGTATTCCTCCTCTTTTCATAAGCAATAGATGAATCTTTTCTGCAGCCTTTGAGCAGCAACTTGGAGGGAGGAACCCCTATAGAGTTCCAAGGAGGCCGATCCCCTAAAGAAATCAACCCCAAGTTTAGAATCTGCAAGGGTTCTAACACCTGGTATCAGAGCAGCGTTCTTGGCATCTCGTTGCCCTTCCACAGCCATCCATCAACCCTCCATAGCCGCCTAAAGCAATTCTCACAATTGCTTAAAAGATCGTCGCCAAATTCCATCGTCATCTCCACCACCGCGGATCATCCTTTGATCTCCCCGTGAATTGCAACAGGTTCTGGTTTGCTACCTTGCTGCTATTGTAATTTAGTTATCCTTATTCAAAAATCCCAAAAAAATTGTCCCTATATTGCTGCATAAACTTTTCGTCACAAAGTTTTCATCTTTACGACGAAAGATACATTGCAGAATTCCAACCGCATAGCACTATCTGTTTGATCTTGCTACTGTGTTTTTTCTATCCAAATTTCTACGAAATTTTTATGACATCTTTAACACTTCCTAACAGTAGATTTTCCTTTAATTTTGTCAAAAAATTCTCAATATAAAACATTGATCTTTTACGTCTAATCTGCTATACTTGAAAATCTGTATTATAAAATTTCAGCCGCATAGCACTGTTTGTTTGATCTTGACACTATGTTTTTTCTGTCCAAATCTCTACGAAATTTTTATGATAGCTTTAACACTTCCTAACAGTAGATTTCCCTTTAGTTTCGTCGAAAAAATCTCAATATAAACCACTGATCTTTTACGTCTAATCTGATACACTTGAAAATCTGTGCTACAGAAAATTTCAGCCGCATATTGTTGCCTTAACCCATCTATTTGCAATCTTTTCTGAACGAAATTTCTTAGATACTTCATAGATCATCTTGGCTTTCATCTAAGATTGATCTATTGAGGAATTCATCTTTAAAAACAATTTTGTGTTGCTGCAAACTTTTGTCCCAAGCCGCTGAAATTTTTCGACGAGAATTCTGCTATCGCAGCTTACACCAATTTCCTTGCTGTTATACTGCCGAAATTTTCTTGATTAAATTAGACATCCTTGCTGTCATATAAACTGTGATTTTGCTATCAATTCCCTCCTCAATTCTCTTTAAGTTTTTTAGTGGAAATTTCGTCGAAAAACCGTTGTTTCTTCGACGACAATTTTGCTATTACAAGACAGCAAATACTTGCTGCAACTTCCACTGATTTCTATCAAACCTTTGCTGCCATCTACCACAGATCCAAAACTTTCATCCACAGTCCTAAAAATGAGTGCTTAATCAAAGATGTGGGGAAGAGTGAGGGATTTGAGGGATATTTATAGGATTTTTGATTTTTTTCCTAAAATGCCCCCAAAACAAACTGTTATGTGGTTGTTAGAAGGGGCAAATCTATATTTTTTTCAAATTTTTTATATTTTCAATTATAAAATGACCAGAATGGTTCAAACTGGAATCGAAACCGGTGGTTCCGGTTTCACAAAATTGAAAATCGGAACTGAATCGTGCCTAGCCGATTCCGATTGGGTTTGGAACTAGCAAACCACCAGGTTGGTTTAATTCCGATTCCGGCCCGATTAGATTCCCGTTTGAACCAAACCGTGGTCAGGTCTACGCTTGAGCCACCCAGTGACCATCTCACCTCTTTTGAGCACATGAGCTCAAATCGTGTCGAGCTAATTCGAGCATCACCGATATTTCCCCATCTCAATTTTACCCCTTGAATAGGCTATCTTTATAGACCAACAGAGATACTAAAGAGACAATGCCAAAAGCATTGACAAACATAAGAGGTTCTAATTTATTTTGAGTGACATTTCCTAAGAAAATGCTACATGAGTGCTTGAAGATATAGTGATAGGAAGCATTCCCAATCCTCCATCTTAGGGACAAGGTATGCCTAAGGGAAGGTAATTGTTATAATACATATGTTTTGGGCCCCGGATTCAAGATCAAAATCATCAATGACATTAAAAAAATCCCCTCACATCAATGCCAACCATCTACAACTAGGGTAATCCATGCAAATTGGTCAAGTGGTCAAAAATAGAAGTAATACGATGTCACGTCACCAACTGACAGGCCATGGTAGGATTATTTCTGAAGTTTCGATCCTATTTAGTTGCTTATTACTTTCTTTTTTGGTCAATTTCCATCTGGCACTTACATTTTGGATTGTTATACGTTTCCAGTTGGTGGTGAATTTATTTGTTAATTATTTCCTGATTGGGATGGAGCACTAGTTTTTTATATATTTCTAAATTGGCTGGCTTGGATTGCTATTGTTCAGTAACTGGTTGGATTTGATTGTTATTTGTAGTCTAACCAACCTCTATAACAAACAATAAAAAAAAAGCAACCGGACCTAAGGGAGAAGAACAATGGTCAGCTTTTAGCTTCTTTAGAAGCAACGAACCTTGCTTCACAATCTCATCCTAAACTCCTGATAATTTCTTGTCTTTGAAACCTTCACTCTCTTTCCAAATGTTTACTGCTGAGATAAGTTGCCTCTTGCTTTGAAGACGTGCATGCTGGGACTAAGGACATTGGTTTGTAGAGAAAAGTCATTTTGGAAAGCTAGTTTTGTTGTTTATTTCTGGTGGATCTATCAATCTCTGCTTCTTCAACACCAAGATCCTTGGGCTACGATCCTTTGTTTGTCAACTTCAGCCCATTTGCTCAGTTAGAATGATTATTCCTTTATGAGACAACCACAGGCAGAACTATTGCTCATTCCTTGAGATAATATACTTATAATGTAGAGTTACCTTTAATACTGTCAGCGGATAACTTGACTAGTTAATTTAGGATCATCATAGACATCTTTATTTCCTGAAATCTTAGTTTTGCTTCAAGTCTATAGTCTATTTTAGTAGCTACATTGATTTTGTCAAAGTTTTTATCACATTAAAGTTCTTACATTTGGAGATGTTTCCATAATACCACTGCTTCAAAAGTGCAGTTGACACAATCTGTCACTTGCTCGTGTGATTAAGGAGTGTCGATCCTCGTATTAACGTGAGAAAGGCAGCAACTCATCAAGTTATTTATTGGGCCTTTTTAGTACTTAAAGTATCCTCTTGACTCCTTCCTAATTTGGTTCTAATGCTCGGTAGCGCATAAATATTAAATTGCAGACTAACTTCAGTCACTTTATTACAGCAATAAAAACTTCTCTCTTGCTGCGCGCTCAAAATCCATGCATCTCCTGTTCCCCTCGCCAGGCTACTATGCCAACAATAAGCATGGGTAGGAGGACCAGGTCAAATTTGATTCTGTTGTGCCCTCGATGATGCATAATAGTAATAGACACTAAAAATGAATCTAACAAAAGTATCAGCCTGCAATGCTGAACTAAACAGAAACAATCCTAAACTTCACGACACTGGTTCGAGAACAATTTAAATCAACATAAGTCCAGCCACCACTTTTTATGAGCTAAAATATGTAATTTGATGCGTAAAACATTAAGAAAATGAACTATTGAAGCTAGTCACCCCACCCACCATACAATGGATAAAAAATCATGTCCCTTCAGAAAAACCACTCTGAACAATCTCAAGCAAAAAACAAGACAAAGGAAAATAGTGCATATCCGAGGCATTCAGAAAGAAAATTCCAACAAATCCAACACAACCGCCGCAAGAATCGAGCTAATTTACAAATCCGAAGTTAAATCAATCAAGATCCAAAAAGAAGAGAAGAAGCGAAGAACCAAAGAGAGGACCTGGTCAGTGGGGTCATTCTTCCTGGACTTGTTGATGAGGAGATCCTCGCGCTTGACGCCCTCCCCGAACTTGTGGAGGAAGTCGAGCTTGGTCATGTTGATCTCGAAGTCCACCACCAGGTAGCCCCGATCCCTCAACATCTGCATCACCGTCCGCCGGATCCGGAACAGACGGCCAATCGTCTCATCTCCCATGGAAGCCGGCGGCGGCGATGTCTTCTCCTACCACTTACGCCAAGTCGACCAGTTCTGACCACAAAGAAAAAGTACCTTCGCTTAGGGCTGGACATATTAATAGGAAAAGCTCGTCGTCCCCAACTTCACCGACTCCGATACAATGGGCGGAGTCGCGGAATCTCACGGACATACGACCACCCCCAGAGACTAACGAACTAATCGTCAAAAGAATATACGTATTCATATACGTATACGTATAATGGATCAATTACACATAAGGTATACGTATATGTTGTGCGGGAGTTGCCTCACACCTTTTACTGTACGATCATTATAATTTGCGTACATATTTACGTGTCATTAGCTCCTTTGGGATTATAAGTAGATTGATCCTTTACGAAGAAGGCTTAGACGATTAAAGCTAAATCCGCTGGCAATAGAGTGTCCCCATCTTTTGTCTATTTAATAATTATAACTGATCGAAAATGAAAACTTATTAGAGTGTCTAATATATTTTCTATCTCTTTTTTTAATGTAAAAAAGATCCCCATTCTTCTTTTTTATTATCTATAATTATGGAGGTAAATTATATCTTTTTTATCTTCTTGACTAATAATTAATATATGTAAATTAGACTTTTGAGACAATTATAGGTCTTTTTTTTTTTCCATGTGTTTGTGCTAGTTTTATATATAGTATACCTCCTAACTTGTTTTTCTCTTTATAATTAAGGAGAATCATCAAATGTGCCCCCCTTTTTTAATATGATATGTGTATTAAATAGAGACTTCTTTTCAGTATTTTCATTGTTTTATAACTTTTTTTATATTTATTTGAGTGTTGTTATTCATGTGTTCAACCACCCTCCATTAGAACCAAAGGACTAATTGATTTTGTGCTCAAAGAATAATAATATACCAATGTTCCTTTATGAAAAATTATATAGCATAATTTAAATGCCATGATCCGATTCTAGGTAGCTATATCAAATTTATTTTCTTACTTTTTTGTTGTTGATTATGTGAAATATATCACAATTTTAGCTTGTAAACATTTAAATATAAGCAAAATTACATATAGCTATTCTATTATGTTTTAAAATTATCTTATTGCAAGGAACTCCCTCTTCCAAAAAAAAAAGAAAAATAGTTTTTTTTGTTGTTAATTAGATTAATAATCACACTTTTAAAACTTTCTATTCTTCATCTAATAATGTCTTTTCTTACTTTTTTGTTGTTGATTATGTGAAATATATCAACATTTTAGCTTGTATACAATTAAATATAAGAAAAATTATATATAGCAATTCTATTATGTTTTAAAATTATCTTATTATAGGGAACACCCTCTTCCAAAAAAAAAAGAAAAATTGTTTTTTAGGTTGTTAATAAGATTAATAATCACACTTTTAAAACTTTCTATTCTTCTTCTAATGTCTTTTCTTACTCTTTTGTTGTTGATTATGTGAAATATATCACCATTTTAGCTTGTATACATTTAAATATAAGCAAAATTATATACAGCTATTCTATTATGTTTTAAAATTATCTTATTATAGGGAACTCCCTCTTCCAAAAAAAAAAACCGTTTTTTTTGTTATTGTTAATTACATTAATAATCACACTTTTAAAACTTTCTACTCTTCATCAAACGAAAATGAAATTCACTGTCTTGATCAAAAAATTTTTTTCGAAGAAAATAATAAAAACAGTGATATCTTAGAAAACCAATAGGTTGAAGAAAAGAAAAGAGGTGAAATTCAATAGGTTTAATGTTGATTACAAGTAACATCTATACATACAGACATCCAAATAGATTCAAATCTAAAAGTTTGATGGTGCTCTTTGCATAGAAAATATATATCGAAATGAAATATATATGTAACGTATCACAGTGCTAGAATGCAATTCCGATAGATTCTTCTTCAAAAGCGAAGTCTTTCAACTAACATTACAAGGATATGAAGAAGACCGAGGTGTTTAGTATCTATCTAACACTAGTTTCCGAACAGTGCTCTAATCTACTTGCCATGATTGATATATATATATATATATATATTATCTGCCAAAACCTAACTATTTCAGTCAGAACGATGATGATTATAATAGATGGCTGAGCTTCAAAGTCCGAGCAAGATATAGTACACCAAGGTGATGGGTAGAGCAATTAGCATCCCAAAGATAACCCTGCAAGAATTAGGCTGTTTGTGAGAAAAATACAGTGTGAAACTGGCATAAACATTGCATCAATGGTCACACATAAAGAGGTAGAAGACATCATACGCTGTGCTTAAAATATCAGGATACACATTGTATTCTTTTGCAAAGACAAATGGAACAATTCCTTGTGGAAGAGCTGCCTGCAAAGTAAAAGAAACGTGTGTCATCAACATATGAACAATATGCACATCTACTGTAGTTTTTGGTGTCGATTAACCCCAACCTGCACGATAGCAACATGTAGCAGCACTCCACGCAGGCCTACCGCAATGGAAGCTGCAGCCATGACAGCAGGACCAGTGACGAATCTGACAGCCATAGCAAATGCAGCTACAGAATTGCCACAAGCTATAATTCTCGGCTGTAAGGCCATAAATAAACCTGTAAATTGAAACACAAATTTCTTGATTTATAAACTTCAATTTGTCTCCTGCGGAAACATAAATCTGCAGTTACCCACCGAGACTGAACATAGCCATTCCAAGTCCTGCATCAGAGAGTATTGAGATGGAGCGAGCAATAATAGCAGGCATTTCTATGTCCCACCTTGAGAAAGAGGAGTGAGCATGAGATTTACTTCAATATCATACGGATTTGCGCATACTGGAGAGTACCTGTAAGAGACAAGAGACCAGATGACACCAAGAAGGCTGGAATAGGTGTTTGGGTTTCTGATCAGCTTCCGCCAGACCATGCTCAGTATAAGTCTGCTCATCACACTTGCAGGAGGCATTGAATTAGGCTTTGGGTTTCCTGCAGCACCAGCTTTGGGGTGAAGCTCGGCGGTAGAGCTGGAACCTAGTTTGGAGAGGCTTGGACCATCACTCTGCGTCGTTTCAATTCCATGGAAGGGTCTGTTCCTGAAGCTGAAGCCATCTCTGGCGTACACATCGTAAGCATCGTGATGGGCCTCTAAGACCAGAAAAGAACCAAGTTATTAGCGAGATTTACGTAGTTGAGATTTCACTGCGAGAACAAGATCGAAGCATGAGAGGTTCCTGAGCGATAAGGGAAACAGTAGTTTGTGTTTTAGAGGACTCGAAGGAAATCTAAGCTTAAAGAAGTGCAACAAAGGGTCCACGAGACCATGGAGTGCAACATGAACAGCACGAAGCAAAATGTAGGAAGCTGAATCCAACCCAGAGAAAGGAAATGATCGAAACCTCTGTGATGGTGATCGGCTGCGTGAGTTGCCCCACCATTCTCGTTAGCGAAATCTGTGTCTCTGAACACATGCATCCCACCTTCCGACACGGGTGACGCGCTCGAACTCCATACAAACATGTGCAGGTCTTTTCCACCCTCGGCCGCACGTGCCTTCTTCGTCGCCATGACCGGCGAGAATATTCCGGTGGCGGGCGGGGCTGGATAGCCGCAAGGCGCTGCGATGCCACTCGCCCTCAGGTCGCTTTCCTCGTCGAACACCATGGTCCCGGAGTTGGAGTGCCTCGGGCTGACGCTGGCAGTTCCGTTGGCATTCCTCACCATGGAATAGAAATCGGCGTGGTTGAAGCTGGAGCCCCGGGGCGTCGGGTTCCTTGATGACTGCAGGGAGTAAATCTCTGCGTTGGACAAGTTGGAGGGGCGCGGCGTTATCGAGATGCCGCCGGAGTTGAGCCCGTGTGACCTCCTGGAGCAGATCTCGGAACGGGAGCTCGTCGACTTACGCACCGTGACGTGGAGCTTTCCGTCGTCGCCGACCTCCGCGTCCGTCTGGAGCGTCTCCTTGCCATCGAGGGAGATGATGTCGGAGTCCACCCGGAACGAGATGATGGAACCGGCGGTGTCCGGGAACTGATCCATGATAAGGAGCCTGGCACCCCTGTACTCGAAGAGGAAGAGCATGAGGGTGTACCATATGATGCACTGGAGCACGACGATCTGCACCATGAGGCTGCCGGAGTCGGGGCCGTACATGCCCTTGAGGAGGGGGATGCCCATGACGAGGGTGTTTGGGAGTGTGGAGAGGGAGAAGAGGGTGATGGTCCACTCGAGACAGCCACGGGAGCAGACCTTGGTCCACACAGTAAGCACGACGAGCACGATGAGCTTCTGCAGCGTATCTGCGGCGATGAAGCGGTAGTTCATGGCATACGGGTTGTTAGTGGAGATGAAATGGAAGGAGAGGAGGGGGACAGCAAAGAGGGCCACGAAGCGGTTGATGCCGGAGCACTGGTCTGGGGTGAAGATGCACCACCACTTCACGGAAGCGTAGGCCAGGATCATGGCCACGTACAGTGGCACCACGGCCACCAGCACGTGGTAAAGGTCAGCGGCGGAGATCATCTCCTTCGCCGCCGCTGTTGCTTCCGCCGAATGGCAACCGGAGGAGCTCTGCTCTCTTTCGGTTCCGGCTGAAATGAGAGGACGGGAAATGGGATGGGTCTTGAAGCAGGGGGAGCTAAAAGAGCCCCTGTTTCGCTTGAAGACGGGAGCAGTCGTACAGGCTGAGATGGAAAGAAGTAGCTTTTTTATCGCAATGGTGTGACAGTGTTCGAGGAGAAATGATGACAAAACAGTGAGAGGTGCAAAATATGGGCGAAGGTAGTGTGAATGGGGAGGAAGATAGCAACAGCAGAAAGCTCTGAGTAAGCAGACGGAAGAGAAGCGAGGGGAGGCGGTACTTGCTGCCGGCAACGGCAACTGTGCGAAATATTTATGATGCCATTTAATAGCAGGCGAGAAAGGAAGGATGTGTTTGGGAGTAGCGTCGAGGGGAAGCAGCGAAGGGACGTTTAGGAGCAGCAGCAGCGCTGCTGTTGTCTACCAGAGAGGGAGCTTTCTGTCGGTCGGGGGCGGACGACGGAGAGATGTCGCAGACAGTGACAGAGGGATAGGTCCGGTGAGGTGAGGAGCGGAAGGCTGGCTAAAGAGCACAAAGCAGACGTACACAGAATCCAATAAAAACCTGACCTCCTTCTTTCTCTCTCTCTCTCTCTGCTTGGCCACGTCAGTGATTATTTTTTTTTCATTTGAAGTTAACAAAAAAAAAAATTCACCGAATAAATGAATAAATAATTTTTTATTTTTTATTTTTTTCAAGAGGCAATTTTTTTTCATAATTTTCAATTAATACTTTTTTTTGGTCATATTTCCCAATATATCTGATGAGACAATAATAACTCCTGAGTGATTCATACCATCAATTTGAATCGATCTCATTGGGCGTTCCTTAATTATAAGTCTCTTCAAAAGATTATAATTTCATACACATAGAATTAGATAGATTCAGAACAAGTACAATGTCATCAGCACCGTACCAATTATCTTGTCAGAAAAAATTATTTAAAAATATTATGAAAAACAATGATGCTCTTTGGAAATATGAAAAAGGTAGCTATTGGCAAAAGTCCAAAAGTTTTTTTTTCTGAAAATTCACCCTTTATTTAACAGTATTTTTTTTAAATCTATATCTCTTAACCTACCTGTTTGATGATTGAAGACAGCAATTATTTATATATATATATATATATATTATAAATAATTGATGGGTACCACATGACACATTAAATTATAGTCGATTTCTGGAGAACTGTTGTGATTCATTTTATAAAACCTCAATAGTTATGATATAGATTAAAGTAATTAATTATATATATATATATATATATATATATATATATATATATATATATATATGCGCATTTCCACTTGAATTTTAAATTTGACTAGAAAAAGTAAGGAGTTGAGCACTTGATGCTAACTTTACCCACCACATATAACTACGTGATGTTGATTCGGTTTAGGAATGAGAACCTTTGGTCTGAACATATTGACAACAGGCATTAAGAAACATAAAGCTAAAAAAAAAGTTAATTAATAATAAATAACTAAAAAAATGGCCCATAATTATGTCTACTACCAGTACAACGCCATCTGGAGACATCATAGTTTTTTCTTATTTTCATCCTCCACTCTTTGAAACCTAAGTTAGAAGCAAATTATTCTACAAAACCTATCTGCTAGAAATAAATTGAGAATTTTTTTTTAATGTTATTTTGACATTTTATTTGGTTTGGAACCACTTTTTTTTATATATATATACATAAAGTAAGGAAATAATTAATGTTATAAAAAGGTTAAAAAAAATCAAAATGAACAAGGATCCATTAAATTGAATCTTTATTTTTAGAAACTTAAAAAATAGCTTTTTAATAGACATGGATAACAAACTAAAGGATCAGAGTATTAAGTTTGGTAAGTTCGGATCGATTAGATGAAATCGGGTTGAAGTTTAGATTTAAGTTTTCTATAAAATATTCTTTCTCCTTTTTAAAGATATTTTAGAAAAATAAAATAAAGCACAAAGAAATATGTATAAGGTATCAGTTAACTTGGCTAGTAAAAGCTTTGTCAGATCATCACAAATCTCTAAGATCAAGACTTGTCTTCATCATTTATTTTTTTAAAATTAAATAAAATTAATTTTCCATATGAGTTCAGTTATATAGCAATGTTTAGCATAAATTGTTTGGTGATTCAATCTACCAATGAAGCAGTTTGCATTGATAATACTTACACTAAGTATCAAAATACTATTTTATGTGTGGTTTAATCGAATACTTTATTATTATTACTATTATTATATGACTAATAAATCAAAATGATCGTCCGATCACACTTTCTCTTCTTTCCTCTTTCGATCATTCTCATTGTTCAAACGTGCTCATGAATTAACAACAAAAAGGTGATCTTTCAACGCGTACAAGAGACCAAACATAGTGTTCTACAACCGTAGTTATTCTATCAGAGATTGGGGTTTGGGTTGCAATAAATAAATTAACGCTTAAAAATAAAAAAAAAAGTTGAGATGTGTTGTTTGCACGCCATATTTGTTCGCTTGAGGTGACTAATTTGGGGAGGACCATTAGCAAATATATTCCAAATGACTAATTATCAATAATTATCAAGAATATCAGAACTTTGGTTGTCTGCTCAGTTTGATATTCTCGAAGAATATCAATAATTATCCTTTGTTTCTAAAGCAAATGTTGTTAAATTTGCTTTTCAGCGTTTCTTATTTATGATTTCCAAATTTACATTAAGTTATAAATCACTTTTAGTTTTGCAAGGGTCATTAGACTTCTTGTCCCTTCTTTAATCATCTTCAATATATTGAAGGTGGAGATCCTAATATGTAGTAAATTAATTTGACTCATAAAAGATCAAACGAAAATTAAATGTATCTTATAAATTTCTTATTATGCAGTTAAATGTTGTTGGTTCTGATGCTAACCATCAAACAATGTTGTTGTATTGATGTTACTGATCTATAGGTTGAAGCATTTGGGATTACTACTTGAGGTCTACAAAGTCAATAGTTATCTCATTAAATTTCATCATGACAAATGCATTACACATTTGATTCTCACCACACCGGAGTTTGTATTCGACATAATAATGAGTAATAAATAGGAAATGATTACTCGTAGATAAACTAAGAAAAACTCAAGTAATTACTGGATTGAGTCTGAATTGTGTGTGCAACTCGAGAGTTGAGGTAGGAGGAGATGTTTTTTTTGTTTCTCCAACTTAGTTCATATCATGTTGAGTACCCAAGGGAAATTGGACAACGCTTAGACAAAAGCTGAGATGGACTTGCAGCCATGTCTCTGGCACCAGAGTCATAAGCATGCAGGCCGTCCTCTCCTCCTCCTTGCGTTACGTGCATTGCTGACCGACTTTGTCACATGCGAGGATACAAAACCTGAGAAAGAGAAAGAGAGAGAGAGTAGGAGAATCTCCATAATAATCCATCATGTACGCATGCCATGCAGTACTCCCATCGCCCTTTTCATTATTATACTTCTCCACTCTCCACCTTCAGCTTTCTTCTTTGGCTTTTGTTGCTTTGGCCGGAAGGGTTGCTGAGAGAAAGGAAAGCAGCGGTCATGAGACAGCATGATTGGATGCAAGAGATAAAGGTGCTTTTACAGCACATATATGAGGGGATTAGTGTATTCACGTGAGGGATGATCCAAATGGGCGTCTTTCTAACACGCTACATGGGACTTGTCAGGGATTTCATGTAACCCCCATTGACCACAGGCCCATTTTAGGTGCGGGACCCTCGGCCGTCGACCAATTAGATAAGATGGAACATTACGCTATGCATTTGTTGCGTGGAAGAAAGACAAAAGAAAATAATTCTCTTTGTCTTTTTTGGCCTTTTGTTAAGGAAAATAATGTGACATCCATCTTTCATGCTTATTACATTATTTTGTACTCAGACTGATCAAACCAAATTAGATCGCTTTGGTTCAGTTTTTTTTATTCTTTCTTTCTTTCTTCCTTCATCTTTTTTTTCATACCAAGAAATGAAGAAAAGTAGAAAAAAAAATTTTAAAAACTGACTTGAGATGATTCAGACAATTTTTTTTTTTGAAAACTATTTAAAACATCTTAGTTATTTATTTTTTTTAATAAATCGATCCGTAGGATAATATTTTTACATTATGTTATAATTTTTTTTAAAAAATATACTATGTTATTTGTATATTTATTATGTCATAATAATAAGTTCTAAGCTTATAAATCAATAGATCCTTCCACATTCTTACCATGAAAAGGAAAGAGAAAAATCACATTATTCTCTAAACCATGTAAAAAAAAAAAAAAAACTCCCAATTACTAATAGACTGTCATGAGATAGATATTCCACTGAAATGGTAAACATGTTTTTTACTAAATTATTTTATTATTTGAAGAATTTTAGAATAAATGCTCTTTGAATTTTCAATGTACCAGCACGTAACAAACATACAATCGATGCTTTTCTACTTTGATGATATCTACACTGATTGTTAATGGTGTGAGATCCGAGAGTACATCGGAGAGAGGAGTCATCTTCAACCTTAGTAAAAGCTTTTAATTCTCTGATTCTCCTCCGACTCTGACATGAGACGAAATGATCTCTACCCCTATAGTTTTATTCCTTGGAGATGGACCTCAAAAGACTCACATCAATGTAAGGATTAAATATGATATCATCAATAACATGATTAAGCCCTTTTACTCCTACGAAAATAGCCTTTGCTAAACATTCCGATGAGGCTTCATCGTAGCATGCAAAGCCTATAGTGAGGTATTGACATTAGTAAGTTTTATAGTTTTAAGGAAAGTGGTGGTCCATTCCAAACCTATTGTTTCACCATTAGGCATACATAATAGACGACTTTGTAAAGTGGCCTACCGCCGAAAATTCTCCATCATTCCCATATTCTTCGCTCTATAAACATTAGAAGCATCTTTGGTTGACTAAATTAATCTTAGTTTAGCAGAAGTTGAGAAAAAGTATAAGCAGAAAGAAAGCGTCTTTTTCTTTTTCTTTTTCTTTTTTTCCTTTCCGATTACGAATTATTTGTTGGGAACTCGATATAAAAAAAGAAAAATATCATAATTAAGAACATTTCTTTTTTATTTACATTCATGCACAAATGAATAATGACTAATAAATCACTTTTTAAATCAACTTAAACTTTAAGGCTCATCTCTCTTTTACGCTCTGCCCGATGTTTCTAAATCCGCCAAAGAAAATCTATTTTCATCGAAACCTTGAGATCAATAAGATATTTATAGAAACGCAAATTTTAATTTGATGGACCCTATAATCCAAAATATTTAAGCCTAACTTAATAAAATGATAATAATAATAATAATAATAATAATAATAATAATAATAATAATAATAATAATAATAATAATAATAATAATAATAGGTTTATTTATTCATTCATTCATTCATATAAACCAACTCAAATCTTCACCTTATTCCTTGCAGGATTAAATTGAAATACCATTCTATAAATCAACCATTAAGTAAATCAGTGCATAAATATCGACTAATCAAATGAACATTGCAAGATTAGCAGATATTTTTACAAAAAAAAAAGGGGAATAGGAATTAAATTCCTTTTGAAAACTAATGACCTTATTTAAAATTACTTGCCATGAAAAATAAAAGATCCATTATATATAGAATTAGTACAACTGAAAACTGAATATTCAAATAATGAGGATGAACTGTATGCCATATATTTAATGTCATTAATATAACAATTAACCTTTAGGTTTTTTTTTTTTTTTTTATCATTTATCCTTTTACATATTTTGTAAGTGCTAATTTATCTTATCCCTAAATGAACTCATTTTATTATTTTCCTTCGTACCAATATAATATAGAATTAGAAGCAAGTTATATACTTCAGGAAAATGAATTTGCACATAGAGATATTGATAATGTTGACTTCTAAGCGATTGTCGAAGTGGAGGTTACTTACATTCTCTCCCTCCTCTTATTTGATTAATATACAAGTCAAATAATTGTTTCAAATATGAAACGAGTTTTTTGGTTGATTGCTTGGAAAAATAAAATGTCCAAACCATTTATATTCATGAAACTCTTAGTGAGTTATGACTATGCAGTGTTTGGATCATAGACACAAAGATAGATATTGTTTGAAGGTAAATTATACTAGTAGGCCTTAATCTTGACCGCAAATTTTAGCTTAGCGATTGGCATTTCAATCATGTTCTATTACTAGTAGGACTTTACTTTACTGACTTGACAGAAATATAGCCAGAGAAAAATATTTAGCTTGCCAAGTATGGTATAAAAAAGTTTAATTTGGAATATATTTAGGATTGTACTGAAATTGCTAGGTTGAACTATTAGGGTTGGCATATGAAGTCCTACTTATAGCTTTCCATCAAGGTTTATAGAAGAAAATTATTGAGAGAACCTGATTATTAATTACTAATTATATTTTAACTAATTTAAAAGTAAAAAAAAAATTACAATTTAAGGATCCACTTTGCCCAACCAAAGGACTACATGTTTTTGACAATATGGGAGTGGACTAAGTTATTTATCCTTTTTATTTATATAACTCGATTATATCTATTATTTTCCGATTATTGTTTTAATTAATAAGTTCTTAAATAGGGGAAGCAAAAGTTCTAATTATCATAGATCTTGAAAGGTTCCTAATTGAACATACATAGTTGAAATGGTTAAGGGCATTAGGAGTTTTGAGTTATCATTTATCACTTTAATTAAAAGGAGAATTATGCAATACATTTCAGCCATAATATGGATCCAAATGTTGGATATATAGTTAGAAAAGACATGAAAATATTACTGATGTTGAGATGAATGCTTAGATTCATCTATAACTAGGCGGTGTCTTCAATGGAGATGAAACCAAAAAGATATTAACTAGTAAGAAGGAAATCACAAATTCCCCCAACTAGATAATTAGTGTCAATTAAGATCAATGGTGTAAGGAGAGGTAGAGAAATTTAAACCTTTAGGAATATTATGGTCGAAACATTATAATATGATCAATGTAAACAAAACAAATTGCACTATTCTACTGCCTAACAGAAGGGACCAAAAAGAATGTGTATTTATGTAGCAATAGATGGCCACACCATCCACATAGTTAAATTTTCAAATGAAGAAGTAAACCTATCAAATCCTACCAAATTTTTTTTTTCTCAAGAAGATAGAAAACATACAACAAATATTGTGGAAACCCCTATTTGATATATGGTTTTAAATTCTAATATTATTCCAAAATTTTCAAGTACAAATTTACGTTCCATAAATATTCAAAATTTTCATTGATATGAATAATATAGATTCTAGGAATTCTAAAAGTTTTACGAAGTGAGGATTTCTTGGAAGTTTTTATTAAGACATCAAGATATAAAGATGAACCCTAGCAAAACACTAATAAAGAGTTCAAGCCTATATTTTTTAAAAAATAAAATAAATATTTATTATAGTAAAATGGTATAAACAATACTCACATGTTTTTTTTTTTAAGTAAATATCGAAGATGAGATTCGAGTCTAGAATTTTACGATATATTATCAAAGTTTCTATAAGCTATGTTAGCTAACACCTTCAAACATTCACATATTGATTTGAATTGAAAAACTATCATAAGTGTAACAATGCACTAATCAAACGGATATCTCAACAAAGACAATTTCAAGCGTAATTACACAATGCTCTCTCAATACTAGGGGAAATAGTAAAAATTTATGATACTAAAATTATAAGAAAATATTGAGAAATTAAAAAGGAAATATAAAATCTAGACCCCATAAGCAATATGGATTCCTTTCTTATGATCGACTGATCCATGCTCTTCGATAAGAAACTTGAAACTTACCACCTTTTTATTGCTAAGAACATGCAGAATAGCTTATTAAAGATTTTGATGAGTTCATCCTCGCATGCAAAAGCCTAATAGGAGGCGTTGAATTTAGCCTGTATAGTTTAAGGGAATTAGCAGTCCAACCAAAACCCTATTTATCCACCACCATCCTATATTGATAGGGTAGGAAAGTGTAGTGCTATTGTATGTACCTAAAGTGGCCTACTGCCAAAATTCTCCATCATTCAATATTCTTCCTTATTGCTTCATATACTTTGGAAGCATCTCCAATTGACTAGATTGATCCTAGTTCGGCAAAGCTCTTCTTATTTCCTTTTCTAATCAGTGTTGGTATAATTAGATGATTTAGATAGATTTATCTTTTCTAAATAATGATAAGATATACAATTTTATAATTATTTTAGGAGTTTGAGATAGATGAGATTCTCATTTTTATTTATCTTATAAATATAGTTGGTTTTTCAAGATTCTTCTTGTAAACCTGAGATTAATACAATAGATTCATGAGTTTCCTTCTTTTTTTTTTTCTTTCTTTTTCTCAGTTAATAATAGCATCAGAAAATTTAAACTATACAACTTTTTTCTATAACTTTTATTTCACTATGGTAATTATCGATAATTTTTTAATAATGATTATAATTAATTTTTTGAATGATCATTATGTTAGGATTGATAAGTATTTTATAAGTCCTAATCAGATTCAACTATTTGGGAGGAGTTCTAATTAAATTCAAACTCCTTAATGGATTATGATTAGGATTTATATTAAAGATTCTAAGACTCCTTACAGAATTAGGATTTACTTCTATAGATACATATCGAGTCTCAAGAATTTGGTGAGAGGAAGAGGCAAAATAATTTAGGTGCCCTTTATGGTTTATCCTGTTGGATCTAAAGAGAGTTGAGAGAAGAGTTCTTTTGGTTTATATGAGAAAGTATATAAAGAATTATGCTTGAGTGAGGTAATTCAAGAGTTTTATAATTAATCTCATAAAAAATTAATTTTCTTTGTAGACATAAGTAGGGTGTTACAGAACTGTTGGGGATGGAGGAGCAAGAAAAACAGAATACTACGATACGAGTAAAAAGAATCCTTTCGACTCAAGAAAACTGATGTAGTATTATAAGCAGGAGGAATACTTACAAGATACCAAGTGCACACAGACTTTCTATCTATCTGTCTCTTTCTCTCTATCTCTTGCTAGATGAACTACGATCCTATTTATAGGACCTAATGACAACCACCCTATAACTACTAGATCATAAGGTAGTTATTGAAACCACCTTATAACTACTAGATCATGATTGAAGTGGTTATTGAAAACATCATGTAACCACTAGATCATGATAACAATCTAAATAGATAACTATGAATCATATCTCAACACTCCCCCTTGATTCATAGTTGCATACACTAATTCACGACATAAGATAAACATGCTTTCGGACTGGAAGTGATTTGGTGAGGATATCCGCAACTTGCTCATCCGTTCCATAATACTTCATTGTGATGGCTCCACTTGCCTGAAGTACTCTTTAAAGCTCCTGCACACTCACTATCAGTGAAACCAAATAATTTGCATTTAAATTTTGTTTTGAACATCCATTTTAACCCAATCACTTTCTTTTCTTTCGGTAGATCCATTAGCTCCCAAGTTTCATTCTTCTCAATTGACTTGATTTCCTCCTTCATTGCTTTTCTCCATTCCTCTTTTTTAACTGCTTCATCAAAAGTTGTCGGATCTGAAATAAACAAAGCAAATGTTGAGTTATAAATTTCTGTCAGTGATATGAAATTTCTTGGAGGGGTTTCATCTGAGGAATCCGAATTTGAACTGCTATTGGGTGAGGTTGATGATGAATTTGTTAAAGCAGGATCTGTCACTTGATTCTGCGGAGTGTCTAGTTCTGCTGGAATCTGCATTTGTGTTTCACCTTTATTGGTCTCCCAATTCCAACTTGCCCTTTCATCAAACATAACATTTCTGTTAATAATAACTTTGCCACTAACAGGATTATATAATCGATATGCTTTAGATCGTAAAGAATAACCAATTAAAATACATTTCTCTGATTTTTCATCAAGCTTGTGATGATTTTGTGAATTCACCAAAGCATAAGCAATACAACCAAAAATTCTTAGATGTCTAACACTTGGTTTCATACCATACCAAGCCTCAAAAAGAGTTCGATTCATAACAACCTTTGTTGGTGAAATATTCAACAAATAAACTGCTGTTGCAACTGCTTCTGCCCAAAACTGATTCGGAAGATGTTTTCCTTTAAGCAAACTTCTTGCCATTTCAACGACAGTCCGATTCTTACGCTCAGCTACACCATTTTGCTCCGGTGTATATGGTGATGTCAATTCTCTGTGAATACCATTTTCTTCACAAAAAGAACTAAACTCATTAGATAAAAAATTCATCACCTCTATCTGTCCGAAGTGTCTTTATATATCTACCACTTTGCCTTTCTACAAGTGTCTTGAATTTTCAAAAATTATCAAATGTTTCAGATTTCAATTTCAAAAAATATACCCAACTCATGCGACTATAATTATCCGTAAACAATAAAAAATATTGACTTCCACCAAATGATTTTGTATTCATAGGTCCACATAAGTCAGCATGAATTAATTCAAGACAATTAGATGCTCTCCATGCTTTTCCAATAGGAAATTATTTTCTACTTTGTTTGCCATAAATACATCCTTCATATACATCAAGTGTATTAATCTTAGGTAATCCAAAAACCATTCCTTTTTGACTTAACAACCTTAAACATTTAATGTTAAGGTGTCTATATCTTAAATGCCATAAACTAGACTCATTCTTTTGAGTTGTGATAAGCGCATGTCTTTCAATATTTAACACATCAAGTGGAAACATCTTGTTTTGTGTCATGCAAACATTTACTATAATCAAACCAGATTTCTTATCTCTAATAGTGCATGAACTATCATCAAATATTACTGAATATCCATCATTTACTAATTGTCCAATACTCAATAAGTTATGTGATAAAGTAGGAACAAAGAAAACATTATCAATGTATTTTACCTTTCCTTGATTTGTCTTCACCTCAATTGTTCCTTTCCTTTCCACTTGGATCTGCTTGTTATCTCCAAGTCTAACATTCAACTTGTGAGTCTCATCAATATCTCTAAATATTGATTTTATGCCTGACATATGATTAGAACATCCACTATCGAGAAACAAAATATCATTTGAGATGTTATGAACATATGAATGAGTCATAAACAACTTACTATTTTCTTCATTTTTCTCCACATAGCTTGTTTGCTTTTCTCTTTTCTAGCAATCTGCCTTCATGTGACCAAACTTTTTACAATAGTGACATTGAATTCCACTTTTGTAATTTTTTTGATTATAATTTGATTGCCCTTGTTCATCAAAGTGTCCTCTTCCTCTTTCATTTCCTCTACAACGAAATCCTCCTTTGTCACGTCCTCTTTCTGCTGATTTTTTGTCTTCTTTTGAAGTAGAAGACTCCCCCTTAACCTGAAATGCTTTTTCTTCACTTTTTTCAAGTGACCTGTTCAACCTTACTTCATGTGCTTGCAAGGAACCCATTAGTTCATCAAATGAATAAATAGATAAATCTTTTGATTCCTCAATTGCAGCAACAACATGATCAAATTTCGGAGCTAAACTTTTCAAAACTTTTGCAACAATTATATGATCAGGAAGATGTTCACCATAAGATTTCATTTGACTAACAATTTCAGTCACTCGAGAAAGAAAATCTTGCACCGATTCATTGTTTTTCATGAACAAAATTTCAAACTCACGACGGAGGGTTTGAAGTTTTACCGTAATCACCCTTGATGAGCCTTGAAATTCATTTTAAAGTATCAACCAGGCTTGCTTTGAGGTTGTTGCTGCTGCAATTCTTGAGAAGATCGTCTCATGTACAGCTTGTTGAATGAAGAACAATGCCTTTGAGTCCTTATTTCTATTCTCCCTCAGCTTAATTTCGTCATCTGGATCTACATATCCATTCTCTATTAAGTCCGAAAGATCTTGAGACTTGAATAGAGTCTTCATCTTGATACTCCAAAATTCATAACTTTTGCCCGAGAAGATGGGGATAAGGGGTTGAGACATGGAATTGCCATTGAAAGCCATAATGCCCAGTTCAGATTGAAACTAGGCTCTGATACCACAAATGTTGGGGATGGAGGAGCAAGAAAAACAGAATACTACGATACGAGTAAAAAGAATCCTTTCGACTCATAGTATTATAAGCAGGAGGAACACTTACAAGATACCAAGTGCACACAGACTCTCTATCTCTTTCTCTCTATCTCTTGCTAGATGAACTACGATCCTATTTATAGGACATAATGACAACCACCCTATAACTACTAGATCATAAGGTAGTTATTGAAACCACCTTATAACTACTAGATCATGATTGAAGTGGTTATTGAAAACATCATGTAACCACTAGATCATGATAACAATCTAGATAGATAACTATGAATCATATCTCAACAAGAACAACGTTACATCTTATGTCCACTTTCTAATATATTCTTTATTTATTTATCTCTAGGTATTCTTTTAGTTTTTTGTTCTCCTCTCCTTACTCAATAAAGTGGTGCCAATTACCAAAATGTCTAGTGATCAAAAATTTAATAAGGATGACATTGATTGTTTTTACTAGTTTTTTCATAGAAAAACTTGATGGAAGAAATAATTTCATCCTGGTAGAAGAGAGTAAAAGATCTAATTGTTTAGAAAGGCTTAGTAAGAACATTGCAGGGGTAAGAGAAGCTTAAGGTAAAATATATAATTACTATTCGTTTTTGCATCGCTGATAATATTATAAAAAATATTATTAATGGTGACTCTACTATAGTTATTTAGAATAAGTTAGAATAGATTTATATGGTTAAAAGTTTAACTAACAAGTTATATCTAAAATAAAATTTTTACAAGTCCAGAATGTACAAATGCAAAGACTTGTAGAATAATTGAAAACAAGTTGATATTAAGATTAATGAAGAAAATAAGGTACTATTGCTTTTTTACATCACTCATCGATTCTTAAGATAACTTTGTGGAGATAACACTACGTGGGATAAAATCGTTACTCTGGAATAAGTTAAAAAAACTTTAGTATTGCTTACTATAAGGAAAAAGGATAAATATAAAAATATAGATGATGAGACATTAGCTGCTGAAAGTCAATGAGGGGAATTTTTTTGACAAGGGTAGATCTTGCTATGGCAAGTCAAAATTAAGATTCAAGATTTGTAATGATATTTTATGCTATAAATATAAAGGGTATGTGCATATCAAACAAAATTATTCCAGAAAAAAGAAACATGAAGAAGAGATAGTGAGTGCTCTCTTGTGATGAATGATTATGAAAATATTCTCATAATTTTCAAAGTACCGATGCATCTTATCAAAAAGTTAATTTTTAGATTTCGCTTGTGCTACTCATATTTACACTTAAAAATATTATTTTAATTCATTGAATGATAAGTTAACTAATAAGTTGAGTTTGAGTAATGATTGGATAGTAGATGTCATAAGTGTATAAAGTGAAGATCAAAATATTTTATGGAGTGATGCATATTTGTGACTTATGTTCCAAAGGTGTAGAAGAATATAAGACTAAAGGTGGAGTTCTAAAAGTTACTTGAGGTTGCATAGCCTTAATGAAAGAAAGATTATATCAACAGTTATATCATCTAGAAGTATAATAAAAATCTCAAATAGCTAAATATAAATTTCATGTGCAGGGATATAGATAGCGGGAGCTAGCTTCGTTCCTGATGTAGAAAATGAAAGGTGATATTCATAGTTTCTAGGATATATATAATTATAAAAAAAATCCTATTAGTGGTAAGACAATGAGATGACGATCTCTATGGAATCAAGTAGTGGATTAGTAGATTTATTGGAATTAGGTATTGGAATATGAACTAATTCGATTTGTGTAGTTGTGATGAATTTTTAAGCCAATAGTTCTATTTTTATAGAAGTCAAAGTGAAAATATTCTTACTATAGTAGATATTGTTAGCATTTATAAGTATTTTAGAACTCCTAACTAGGTTCTAACTACTTGGGAAGAGTCATAATTGAATTCAAACTCCTTCGTGGATCAAGGTTTGGATTAGAGATTCAAATAGAAAAAGTCCATAGAGAATTAGGATTTATTCCGATAAATATATCCAAATCTCAAGATTTTAACAAGAGGAAGGAGTAAAAAATTTTGGATGCTTTTAAGAGTTTCTATCTAATGGACCTAGAGAGAGTTGAGAGAAAACTTCTTTGGGTTTACATGAGATGGTATACAAGCGATGACGCTTGAGTTGGGATGACTATAATTAATATTATATAGTAAAAATTTTAATTTTCTTTGAGGACGTAGGTAAGAAATTGTTGAACCATGTTACATCTTACATCAACTTATTAATATATTTATATTTATTAATTTTTAAATATTTATTTGATTTTAATTTATCATCTCCCTCCTAACATATTATAATTATGCTATAATGATTGGAAGGAATATATTGACAAATCATACAATTTGAAGTAAGATTGGAGTAACAAAAATTGAACAATGGTAACATTGGATGAACACACTATAATCATGATGTTAAACCGATGCACAAAGATAAGATTGGAAGAAAGAAAATCGAAATATCTCAAGGTAAAAATTAGCTTAATTTATCAAAACTTTGGAAGCATCTACTGTTGACTAGATTGATCCTAGTTTGGCAAAAGACATTGCATTGAGCAGAATCAATACTTTTGCATCCAACAAATGGAGTATTTTGTATAAGTTGATGATAATAAACTGAAGTTTTATCTGCGAAAGAAATAAATAGTTGTGATCTCAAATGGAAGTAAGTAAATGCCATGTTAAGCCAAAATATGGATCAATTGTGATCGTTCACGGTGATTTCGCACTTGCCGAAATCAGTTTATTGTCAACGCCATCCAAAATATATTTTTCTTTTCCTATTTTTCTGAATTAAGAAGTCAATGCCATGCAATTTTAATTAGTTTCATAATTCAAACCATATTCATTCAACTGTCTTAGTAAATGCTTCATCTCGTTCTCGTGAATGTGATCCATCTACTTCAACTATCTCAAGCACATGAACATCGAAATTTGACATAATGGAAGCTTCATCGTATCATCAAAACATCTTTAAGTGTACGTAGTTTCTATGTTCTATTGAGATCCTCAGTTTTAGAGCTTTTACAATCTCAGTTGCTCACTTTCTTTTGAAGAAATTACTGTTGATGTTGAATTAGATAGGAAGTAGAGATAAAACTATTGCGAAGGGAAGAGTATGACAAGATAAAATATTTTATATTTTTCTCAAAATTTTCTATAATTTTAAAAATTTTATATATTTTATGACCCATGTTTATATAGTCCGCATAGTTACATAATATTAATTATATTTAAAATAAATCATTTTTTAATTTTTTAAAAAAATTAATAGTCAATTTGGTTTGTACTTTTTATGCGATGAACCTTTATCTTTATATAATGAATCTCTTTGTGATATCTTAACAAGTTTAATTCCAACGGTTATATCACTTACATGCTTTTACAAAAAATTGACAAATTTAAACAATAACATAATTTGTGCTTGATCTTTACCAATGCAACCGTTTAAGTAAATGAAAATAAGTATCATAGAAATTGATAATATTGAATCCCAAATTTTGATAATGAAATCAATTGATAAGTTTATGAACTAATAAGTGTTTGAGAAAAATGAAGTATAACAAACTTCAATTATGGAGAGGCGTATCGATTGAAGTAGGAGAATCAAACATTGGGCCAGAGTTCATCTTGTCAGAGATCGGGCATCAAGCCAAAAGGATCGGATATTTCACTAAGAAAATCGAATGTTGCGGGTGGTCAACATGCTGGTGGATTAAGCAATACTATGAAGGAAAAGACGACATGCTGGAAGTTCAGACAAAATACTATATGAACTAATGACATATCGGGTAACATAGGCTTCATGATTATAATTGTTGTGTTTTGTTCGAAGTAGTTTAGAGATTAATTAAGTTGGTTTTTGGGTGTAACCATGCCAAATTGATTAGGAGTCCATTGGGCCTAAATCAAGGTTGAATTGAGCATATTGGAAAGCCAATTCAGTGACCTGAGATTAGGCCAGACGATGGCACCGCCAGGCTAGGTGGTGATACCACTTATAAGTTGGAAAGTACGAAATATACTTTTCCAAAAAACCTAACGGTGGTACTATTAGGGTTAGAAGTAGTACCGCCCAATGTCAAGCGATAGTACCGCTTAGGTTAGCGATGGTACTACTAGAACATAGTCTCCTAGGTCGTGTTAGGTGGTGGTATCGCTCTGGCAGGTGATGGTCACACCAGTGCTTAGGCTGTTAGGCGGTAGAACCACCTAGTGTAGGCGATGGTACCATAAGTACCCCGAAAACTTAGGGATTTAAATTTTTGGCTAAATTTCTGAAGCTATTTGGGGCTTATAAATATCTTTTCATACTTGCTTGATAAATATGAAAATCTTATGATTTTAAAATATTATAAACTCTTGGAAAGTGTTGAATCTCTTTCTCCTTGAGTCTAGAAGTTATTCTAAGGGAGGTGAGAGGTCTTTTGTAAAAGAGGGGTGTAAGGGTTCTCTCTTGTGAAAAGAAAAAAGAGTTACAACAAGGGCAGTTGATCTTTGTCCATTGAAAAAAAGATCGATAGTGAAAGTCGATAGCTTTGAAGAAAGAGGAATTGAGAGTGGACGTAGGTCGAGAAAACCGAACCATTATAAATCGATTTGTATTTCTTCTTTCACCTTGATTTACTATTACATACTGATTTACTTACTAAGTAATCCTTACTTGCACTTTTTGTTAATCATATTTTCGATACAGATTCATTGATTGAACTTTCAAATCAAAATTTTTTAAAAGCACTAATTCACAAACCCCACCCCTCCCCAATAGTGTTTTTATGATTCTAACAATTGGTATCAGAGTATATTCTCTTAGTTGGTTTAACACCCAAGAGAGAATAAATGACTTTTTTTATCAATCAAGAGGGTTACTCTATCACTTATTCTCCTATGTTTAGTGGGACAAACTATACTTATTGGAAGATATGAATATGAATTTTCTTAATTTATATAGATTTTGATTTGTGGAATATCCTTGAATGTGGTTTTGAAAAATTATTTAAACTAATAAATGAATGAAATGATCTTGATAAGAAAATATTTTTTTAAATGCTAAAGCTATGAATACTTTATTTTGTGCTTTAGACAAAAATAAGTTTAATTGTATTTCTATATATGAAACTGCACATGTTATTTGTTACACACTTGAAGTTACTCATAAAGGCACATGTAAAGTAAAATAATCTAAGATTAATCTTTTGGTACATAGTTATGAATTATTTAGAATGAAGCCAAGTGAAACGATTGGTGATATGTACACCAATTTTACAGATGTTGTCAATGATTTGAAAGCTCTTTGTAAATATTATACTAATCTTGAATTGGTTAACAAAATTTTAAGATCTCTTCTAAAATGTTGGGATCCAAAGGTAACTATAATTCAAGAAGCAAATGACTTAAACAACTTTCTTTTTTAAGAACTCATATGATCATTAATGACCTATGAAATGATTTGCAAAACACATAATGAACATGAGGACAACCTTCCAAAGAACAAGGCAGATATTGCACTTAGAACCAAAGAAAACCACTTGAGTGAAAGCTCAAGTGATGATGATAACTTAGCACTCTTCACAAGAAAATTTAAAAAGTTCATAAAAAGAAACAAAGCAAATCTTGTAAAACAAGACTCTAAGAATAAAAATGAACTAAAAAAGGACATAATTATTTGATATGAATGTAAAAGGCTAGGGTATTTTAAAAATAAGTGTCTATAATTGAAGAAAAAACTACTAGTACAAAAGAAGAATAAAATACTTAAGATAACTTGGGATAAATTAAATGCATCTGAAGCTGAAGAGCAAACAAATGAAAATGAAGTGATAAACTACGCATAGATGGCTTTCAGCAATGAGGTAGGTATATGACTCAACTGAAACTTCTTTACATTATAATGAATTACTTGATGCATTTCATGATTTGTATAATGAACTTAAAATAGTTGGTAAGAAATGTAAATTGCTAAAAAAAGGATCATGTATCTCTCTTTAATGAATTTGATAAATTGAAAAATGGGTATGATAGATGCTTGTTAACACCTTGTACTAAATGTAAAGAGTTAGATTCATTCAAAAAGAGAAAATATGTTATTATAATAAATATTAAAAAATTTAAAATTGATAACAAATCATTAAACATGATTCTTGCTAATAAAAGTTATGTACATAGAAATGAAGCAATTAACTTCATGAGTAGTAACACTAAAAAAAAGTCAACTATATTTGTTAAAAAACCCACATTATATATTCTCTCCTAAAGTTAAATATAATTTTTATGGTAAGTGTGATCATTATGCTTATAAGTATTTATTTAAAAATTTATCTTACATAAATTAGTTTGGGTTCCTAAAGGAACCATAGATAATTTAATACTAAAAGTCAAGATAGGTAGATTTAACTATGAGGGAACTTTGGTACATAAAACAAGCCTCCCTTTCTTGTAGATATGTCTATAATCAAAAGTTAGGAGTAAAAGATGATATCTTAATAGTGGATATTCTAGGCACATGATCGGAAATCCAACACATTTTTCTAAGTTCATTAGCTAAGAGGAAGGATATGTCATCTTCGGAGATGACAACAAAAGAAAAATTAATGGCAAAGGAAATATAGGTAACAAATTAAACCTTTTGATTAAAGATGTTCTATTAGTAGATGGTTTAAAACATAACTTACTAAGCATTAGTCAATTGTGTGATAAGAGATATAATATTAAATTTGAATCTAATACTTGCATTATAGAGATACCACATAAAAATAAATCCTTAAGGACCAATAATGTGTATACTATTGATCTTGATGATTTTTGTTATGAAACTTATTATTTAATTTTAAATGATGATGCATGGCTTTAGCATAAGCGATTAAATAATGCAAGTATGAAATTGATCTTATAAATTACAATTAAAGAACTTATAAGCGGAATGCCTAGAATTAAAATTTTCAAAGATAAAGTTTATGATGTACGCTAACTAGGTAAACAAATAAAGAGTAACTTTAAACCTAAAAATCAGTAAGTACCTTTAGACCATTATAATTAATTCATATGGATTTATTTTGATCAATTGATATCACAAGTTTAGGAGGTAGTAAATATGCTTTTGTGATTGTTGATGATTATAGTATATATACTTGGACATACTTTTTGACATATAAAAGTGATTGTTTTAAATATTTTATGAAGTTTTACAAACAAGTTCAAAATGAAAATATTTTATGATTTCTTTTATTCGTAATGATCATGATAATGGATTTAAAAATCATGATTTTCAAGAATTTTTTGATTCAAATGTGTATGACCATAATTTCTCTATTTCAAGAAATCCATAATAAAATGGAGTTGTTAAGAGAAAAAATAAGTTTATAAGAGATGATAATAACCATGCTTAGTGAACATGGTCTACCAAAATATTTTTAGGCCGAAGCTAGTAACACGACATGCTATGTCATGAATAAAGTTCTCATAAAACCACTATTATCTAAAACTCCTTATGAACTGTGGAACAATAAAAGACCAAACATTTCATATTTTAAAGTTTTTTAGTTGTAAATGTTTTATTTTAAATGAAAAGGATACCTTAGGAAAATTTGATTCAAAATCTAATAAAGATATTTTTTCTTGGATATTCCTCTATTTCTAAAGTTTATTGAGTTTTCAAGAAAAAAACTTTAGTTATTAAGGAATCTATCCATATTGTTTTTAATGAGTCTCCTGAATTTAAGAGAAATAATTTTGATGATGATTTTGAATTTGATACATTGAATTTGAATGTAAATTCTTCTCTCTTAAGTAACTTGAATGCATCTACTTCCAAAGAATTCTTATCCAAGGAATGGAAGTGTTAGGAATGAGTCAACACTAAGGGGGGGTGGGGGTGAATTTGTGTAGCAGATAAAAATAATGGTTTTGAAAAACTCTGAAAAACTTCATACAATGAAAAACCGTATTGGAAATGTATTTGACTTGAAAGTATATGGAAGCATAATGAATAAGTAGGTATATCAGTTTGCAGTATGTAAATGACAACAATAGAAATGCAAGCCAGAGAAGAATACACTAATTTTTTAGTAGTTCGATCGTCCTACATACATCCACTCCCGATACCTCCTCTAACGAGGTCATCGGCTTCCACTATTGATTTTTCTTGAAGGGCAAAGATCAATCACCCCTTTATAGAACTTTCACAAGTGTCTCACTCTCCTTTTACAAACTTTTAAACTTAGAAACTATGGAGGTGAACTTTCAACTTTTGTAAGCTATTTCACTATAGTTTCAGATTAGTTCTTATCACTTCTCTACATTTACCACCTGAGAAGTAAGGGGTATTTATAGCCCTTAATTGGCTTTAAAATTGGAGCAAAAGAAGGTCTTATCCCGGGTTTCTCGGGTCTTGCCAGTACCACCGCCTGTAGCACTGACACTAGGAGGTACCACCACCTAGTCTGGCGGCTGCTAGTCATATGTGCCCTGCAAGCCGTGAGTGATGACACGTGTGACTTGACATTCAATCTTTTTGCTTATTATATTTTGATATTTATCACTTTATATTGACTATTGTATATATATATATATATATATATATATATATATATATATATATATATATATATATATATATATATATATATATATATATATATATATATATATATTGTGATGTCCTTAGATCTATGCAATGGGAATCGGATCGTGATTAGATCATGATAACGAGACCGATTTACTTTTAAACACAGATCCTAAATAATTTTGGTTATAAATTACTCGAGAGGGTCATCGAGATAATTGGATAGACTAGTGTACTATATACTCGTCTATATGATGGATGCAACTGGTCTTATAGTTGCTCGTGTGGGGACACTAGGGATACAGTACAGGTGCTCATTGGAGAATGAGTTTATTGATTGATCCGCTTATGGAATGCTAGATGATTGATGATGCCTTATTGTTAGACAAAGATTCCGTAGTCCTAGTAGTGTATCTGGTCCTTAGACTTGAGACACCAAGGATGTCTTGTATGAGTGCTCCACTCTTTGATACCAGACTTATAGGTTTGACTGTCCCAGATCTAGTACAGTTGGTCATTGAGAGTGGTAGTCGACCTTACAAGGGCTATTGAGTGTCGATAGAGGATCATCCACTCTCGGCGTCATAAGAGGAATATCACATGTGTTCTTGGTCAGACAAATTCCTGGCCAGGGTCATTCGGGTTGAGAGAGAAAGAGTTCTCCGGGAGAATCCGATTAGAGAGAGACTCGAGTAGAAATCGTATAAGCCTGACAACACCATGCTCGATATACGGTCTTTGGGATATTAGATGGATGAGGGACTATAAGTACACGGTAACTAATGAGAGACATGTCCAATGGATTGGATTCCCCTGTATCGTTTGGGGACTATGGCGTAGTGGCCTAGTACGTCCGTAGTCGATGAGTCGAGTGAATTATTACAAAGATAATAATTCACTAAGTTAAAAGGAGTTCTGACAGGTATGACTCATGGTCAGCTCGATATTGGGCCTAGAGGGTCACACACATATGGTAGGCATTACGATGAGTAGAGGTTCGGATATGAGATATCCGACGGAGCTCTTGTCTTATTGGATGCAGATCCAATACCCACTAAGGGAGGATCCATTAGGGTTTGACAAGGGACCTCTATAAATAGGAGCCTCATAGGCTAGAGCCTTTGCTTGCCTCTCCTATTCTCCTTCTCCTCTCCACCTTAGAGCAGGTCTGGAGTCTTGAGGAGCGTCGTCGTAGCCTTGCTGTGTGAATCACCGCTAGAGAGGAGGACGCTTGACCTCCTTCACCCTCTCCTAAGGATCTGCAAGGAAACAGGGATATACGATCTCCTTAGGTAACACAATCTACTCTATATACAGTTTTAAGTTTTACAGATTTTGCGCACCAATCTTCGCACGACGATGAACATCTCTTTGGGAATCGGGGATTTTGTTTTCTTTTTCTTTCGCTGTGCATGTGATGTCGCCCCCAAGATTTCCCAACTGTGTAGACACTACCGACTTAGTTAGAACTCTATTCAGAAGGTAAGCTACAGTCTCTAGGGTATATCCCTAGAATAAGATGGGTAGGTCAACGAAACTCATCATGGACCGTACCATGTCTAACAGCGTACGATTCCTCCTTCAGATACACCATTGAGTTGAGGTGTATAAGGAGGTGTCCATTGGGATAGAATCCAATGGTCCATAAGGAATTGGGTGAACTTTGTACTCAAGTACTCATCTCCTCAATCTGATCGAAGAGTCTTGATACTCTTTCCAATCTGGTTCTCCACTTCATTCTTATACCCTCTAAATTTCTCAAAGGCCTCGGACTTGTACTTCATTAAGTACATATGTCCACCTTGAGAAATCATCAATAAAAATAATGAAGTAGGAGTAACCACCAATGACATGAGTTGACATGGGTCTATATACATCACTATGTATGAGTTCCGATAGCTCTATGGCTCTTTCTCCAATTCCACTAAATAGAGAGTTAGTCAGTTTTATATGAAGGCAAGACTTGCAGGTTGCATATGACTCATAGACGAATAGATCTAGATATCTATCATTTAGCAACTTTTGAATCCTTCCCTCATGGATGTGACCCATGTTGAATCTCGTATTTTGATGATAAAACTACTTGATATATGTTTATGATTTAATCTGCGTTTTGAGTGACGCAGGATGCTTCGATCAGGATGAGACAATTAAAGCAGGAAAATCATGTTGTGCCGAAGGAACATGTCAGAAGATTGGACGTCGGGCCGGTGGATCGGTCGACGTATCGACAGAAGGCTTCGGGCCGTGGACTCGGGCATCGGGCCAAGAAGAGCGGGTATTGTGCCAAGGATATCGGAGTTGCGGAGTCAACTGGCTGATTGGGCAATAGGCTGCAGGAGAGGACGATGCGCCGAAGAATCGGACGAAGCGTCAAGGGACCAATGACATGCCGGACAACTTGGTTAATTGCTTAGGATTAATTGTCTCGATCGAAGTTTTGTTTTGTTGTGCAGGATTAACTATGATAACGATGAAGACATAAAGCGAAACAAAGTGTCGGAGTCAAGCGCGAAGGATTTGTTGCGAGTTCAAGAGTTCGACGGAAGTTCGGACGGTCGTCGGAGGTTCTGCAAGAACAGATCCGAGAAGTCCGGAAGCTTGCCAAGCAAAGCTCGTCGGAACTCGCCAAGTGGATCATCGCAAAATCCAGGAGTTTGCCGGAAGTCCGCAGAAGCATCATCGAGGGTTCATCGGATGATCGACGAAAGTTCGCCGGAAACTCGTTGGAAGAAGCGATTGACGTTCCGAAGCAAAGCTGCAGAAATTGTCTTAGATTTAAACGTAGTTAGCATGTTGATTAAGTTAGAAATGGGAGGTGATCCCATTAGCTTAATCCTGGGGCAATTGGGCCCCTGAAGAACTCACATTGGGTCGAATGGTTCAACCCATTCGGACCCAAGTTGCTGTGGGAGGTGCAACCGCCCAGGCAGGGAGGTAGCACCGCCCAGGCTAAGTCTCCCAGCGAGACTGGGCGGTGCAACCGCCCCAGCCAAGAGGTGCAACTGCCCAGGGCTCAGTCTCCAAGCGAGACTGGGCGGTGCAACCTCCTCTGTCAAGAGGTAGCACCGCCAAAGCTCAAGTTTCGAGCTCTGCCAGGCGGAGCAACCACCGAGCTCAGACTTCGAGCTCTGCCAGGCGGTGCAACCACCGAGCTCAGTCTTCGAGCTCTGCCAGGCGGTGCAACCACCGAGCTCAGTCTTCGAGCTCTGGCAGAGAGGTGCATCAGCCTGAGCTCAGTTTCGAGCTCTGCCAGGCGGTGCAACCACCGAGCTCAGTCTTCGAGCTCTGCCAGGCGGTGCAACCACCGAGCTCAGTCTTCGAGCTCTGCCAGGCGGTGCAACCATCGAGCTCAGTCTTCGAGCTGTGGCAGAGAGGTGCAATCGCCTGAGCTCAGTCTTCGAGCTCTGCCAGGCGGTGCCACCTCTCCAGTCAAGAGGTGCAACTGCCTGATCCCGAAATTCTGGGATTTGATCGTTTTGAGCTCCAAAATTGAACTGGGTTGGGGCCTATAAATACCCCACCCATTCAGCACAGAAAAAATAGAGATCCACAACGAATTCTTGATCTTTTCTGTGATTCTAAGAGCTCAAATTTGTGTAAAGTTCAAAAGTTCTCCTCTTTCTGTTCTTCAAGTCTTGAGTTGTAAAGAGAGGAGAGAAAGGATCTGTAAGGGTTGTCTCCTGAGCCCGTCAAAAGGAGTGAAACTGTAAAAGGGCAGTTGGCCTTCGCCCATTGAAGGAAGGCAGCTAGTTGACGTCGGTGACCTCGTCGGAGGAGGAAGCCAAGTGGAGTAGGTCAAGACTGACCGAACCACTCTAAATCTCTGGTTTGCATTTATTTCGAGTACCTTATCATGACTGCAAACCTTCTACATAACTACTGCTCTCTGCGCCTTTACGAACAAGTTCTAATTGCTGACCTTTTCGAATTTGCATTCAGACGTAAATCTGTGTTTTTCGTACGATCAGCTTACGTTTGCGTTTTGATTCTGCAAAACTGTTTTCTGCGCTTTTAGGAACTAGTCTCTGAGTTTAGATCCCTTTAAAACTGTTTTAGATGCAAACTACGTTTAGACGAAAAACTGCGTTTAGACGTAAAACTACGTTTAGACGCAAACTGCGTTTAGACGTAAAACTGCGTTTAAACGTAAACTGCGCAAACTGTGTTTAAACATAAAATTGCGTTTTAGACGTAAACTTCTTTTAAACGTAAAACTACGTTTATACGTAAAACTGTGTTTAGACGCAAACTTCATTTAGACGTAAAACTGCGTTTAGACGTAAACTGAGTTTAGACGCAAAACTGCGTTTAGACGCAAAACTGCGTTTAGACGCAAACTGTATTTAGACGCAAATTGCGTTTAGACGTAAATTGTGCTTGGATGTAAACTGCGCTTAATCTTAAGTAATCTTAGAATCGGCCTTTACATCGAAATCGTTTTTATCGGACGAACGCAGCTTTCGTTTTTTTTTTAAATCGCTGAAAGATATCCGCTGCACTAATTCACCCCCCCCCTCTTAGTGCTCTCGATCCTAACAATTGGTATCAGAGCGGGGTATTTCTCATTTCGGATTTACACTCGAGAGAAATGGCTCTTCAAGAGGGCTTTTCGGTGTTTCGTCCACCGTTCTTTAACGGATTGGACTACACTTATTGGAAAACTCGAATGAGAGTTTTCTTGATTTCTCTAAATCTGGATTTATGGAATATCGTTGAAAACGGTTTTCAACTTCCCTCTAAACCGATGAACGAATGGTCGGATTTAGAGAAGAAGTATTTTTCTTTAAACGCAAAGGCTATGAATGCCTTATTTTGCGCTTTGGACAAAAATGAGTTCAATTGGGTTTCTTTGCGCGAAACGGCTTTCGATATTTGGCGCACTCTTGAAATCACGCACGAGGGAACTAGTAGAGTCAAAGACTTGAAAGTTATATTTTACTGCATGATTTCGAGCTTTTTCATATGAAACCAAGCGAAACCGTTGTTGACATGTACACCCGTTTTACGGATGTCGTCAATGGTTTAAAATCACTTTGTAAAAGCTTTTCGGATTTTGAACTCGTTAACAAAGTTTTGCGCTCACTTTCTAAAACTTGGGATTCAAAAGTAACTGCTATTCAAGAATCGAAAAACTTGAACCAATTTCCACTTGAAGAACTAATTGGTTCATTGATCACATATGAAATGACGTGCAATGCACGTGAAGAACTTGAGAACCACCTTCCAAAGAACAGGAAGGATTTGGGACATAGAACATTTGAAGACCACTCGAGCATAAGCTCAAGTGATGGTGAACTTAAACTACAAATGAAACAAAAATTAAAAAGCAAAAAGAATGGAACTACTTGCTTTAAACGCAAGAAGAATAACAAAAATTGGGATGAATCGAGCTCATCTGAAGACGAGAAAGTCAACAAAAGTGAGGCGGCAAACTACGCCTTACCAGCCTACGACATTGAGGTAATTAAAATGCCTTTGGTTTATTTTAAAATTACTTGATGCTTTCATGATATATTTTCTTTTTTAGTTTAGAATTAATTTTCTTGAAAATTACATGTTTAAAAATAAAAATACAAAAATTATGATCATGCTGATAATTTCAAAAATGATAATATTGCATGATAAACAAATAAAATGATTTTGATCATGGTTAAGAAGTAATAATGTGTATCATGTTTGATTAACATTGTTGAATGAAATCATGTTTGATTTAAAGTAATGCATAAAGATGTAATATTAAATGGTTATTAACAATTTTATGCATGAGATTTTAAGTTATCCATGATCATGAGCTTGTTTGATCTTCTTGATTTAATTTCAAGATCTATAGCAAAAATCATGTTTGAATATATGAAAGTGTTAATTTCATTTTCGGATTCACTTAACAATTGGTATCCTAACAATCAGATTTTCTCATACACTTATGAAAAATATTTTTCTAAAATGGATTTGATGAAATGATTCCTGCTTATAAATTCCATCTTGAAATATGAATGATAGTGTTTTTGCTTGCAAAGATTTGTTTCATATTCATATCTCCTATGATTCATGTGCAGAAAAAGAATTTATAAATCATAATACAATGAGATTTCTTATGCAAAAATAAAGTGCTTTTGTGATTCTTTGCTAAAGAGAATAATCATAATCATGATCTTGATAATTATAACATGAAGCTCTTTATAAATCAAGATCGTTCATTATGCTCCCTACATTTATAAAAAAGGAGTTCTTCAAATGAAATGCAATTCAATGAAGTGTCATATTGATATCTTGAAACTTGGAATATTTTAAAATGTGATCTTGACAAGAATGTTTCAAGTTGCTCTTTGTACTATATCTTTTCGAATGAATCATGAGCCTTGATATCATATATTTCATAATACAAGATTTCTTTGCCTTATGTCTTGAACTTTCATGCTTATCTTAATTTGGCATATAAAGACTAAGGCATGCTTAGATGAAAAAGAATCTCTTAAAAAAAAAATTGCTTTTCCTATCTGATCGAGATTAATGATTTCATGATATTTTGTGAATCTCGAAATTAATTTTAATGACTTGATTATGAATTTCAAGTTAATGATTTGATTTGAATAAGTTTTATCTAAATCATAATCTTGATCTTGCAAAATTGAAGTCACAAATAATATCTTGTGGTAGTCATGAATTGATACTCACAATATGAAAGCATTGATATTCATGACTTGAATTGGATTGAAACATTGTATGCTTAAATTAATCATTCTCCTATGTTTCAAAAATTCCTTAAATGCCTTATGTGATGATTGAAAACTAACTTGCTTTACGATGAATCACGAATCATGACTTGATCTATGATGTAAATGCCTTGAAATGATTAAAATATTCAACACTATTATGCTCTTCCCCCTACTTTCTTCTTGTTTTCAATGATAAAATGGGGAGAAGTTTTGATCATGCATGGTAGGATATAATTTGACAAAATTGATACCATCATGATATGAAACATTTATGATGTGCAATTATACTTGTGCTTTCTAATTATGATGTGATGTATTGCATATGATGTAAATCATGATTTAAAATGCTATGAGTACCAAGTTACACATTTTGAGAAGAAATTGTTATATTGAAACATTAATGTAATTATGAATGGTGATATGATATCATGCATGTAATACTTCAATTTATGATAATGATGCATGCAATGATAAAATATTCATGATGAAAAATTGTCTTGACATTCATAACTTGATTATTCATCATTTGTCATGATTTTGAAATCGTTGTAAAAGGAAAAGAGAACTACAAAACTGTATTCTCTCTTTCTTTTTTACAATGACAAAGGGGGAGATAGCTAGCTTGTACAAGTCAAGAAGATGAAAAAACTTGATTGCTAGCTTGCCTATTTTAAGAAGCAAAGATTGCTAACTTGCTTATTTCAAGAAGAAAAATTGTCTTCTTGAACATCACTATCTTGAATATCTCAAGAAGCAAAACTTGCAATTTGCACATTGCAATAGGAAGCAAGAATCATGAGCTTACACAAGAAAGCTATCTTGCATTTGCTTTCGAAATTTTTGCTAGCTTATATATTGTGAAACTTGTATATCGTAAAAATTGCTAGCTTGTTGGTCTAAAGAGAAGCAAAAAGTTGCTATCTCAAAAGAAGCAAATGTGCTATCTTGCATTTGCTTTCGAAATTTTTGCTAGCTTATATATTGTGAAACTTGTATATCGTAAAAATTGCTAGCTTGTTGGTCTAAAGAGAAGCAAAAAGTTGCTATCTCACAAGAAGCAAATGTGCTATCTTGCCTATCTCAAGAGGCAAAAATGCTAACTTGCGCATCTAGCAAAGTGAGCAAAATTTTCAAGAAGCAAGAGTTGCCTTCTTGAACATCTCTAATTTGCTAGCTTGCATGATGTAGAACTTGCTATCTTGAACATTACCAAAAGTGCTATCTTATATGCTATAAAACTTGCATATCTAAAACTTGATAGCATGAATGTTCTAAGCATGATGTAACACTTGCTAAATCTTCTAGCTCCAAGATTGCATAATGATAAAACTTGATATTATGATTTTCATGCAATGAGTTGAACCAATATCACACACAAACGATTGATTGTGATACTTCTCCTTTTTGTTGATGACAAAGGGGGAGAAGTATGTTGATGAAAGTATGTTGATGACATGACATGACATGTAATACATAAGTTTATGCATATGTTCATGTTGACGTGTTGCAAGTATTCATGATGAATATTGCAATGACTTGAATTCAGTTTGAATTCAAGGTTCTATCAATACGGCATATTGATAGGGGGATTTTGTTTAAACTCCGGGAGTTAAGTTTAACTCCGTCATCAAGTGGTTGTCATCATCAAAAAGGGGGAGATTGTTGAATCTCGTATTTTGATGATGAAACTACTTGATATATGTTTATGATTTAATCTGCGTTTTGAGTGACGCAGGATGCTTCGATCAGGATGAGACAATTAAAGCAGGAAAATCATGTTGTGCCGAAGGAACATGTCAGAAGATTGGACGTCGGGCCAGTGGATCGGTCGACGTATCGATAGAAGGCTTCGGGCCGTGGACTCGGGCATCGGGCCAAGAAGAGCGGGTATTGTGCCAAGGATATCGGCGTTGCGGAGTCAACTGGCTGATTGGGCAATAGGCTGCAGGAGAGGACGATGCGCCGAAGAATCGGACGAAGTGTCAAGGGACCAATGACATGCCGGACAACTTGGTTAATTGCTTAGGATTAATTGTCTCGATCGAAGTTTTGTTTTGTTGTGCAGGATTAACTATGATAACGATGAAGACATAAAGCGAAACAAAGTGTCGGAGTCAAGCGCGAAGGATTTGTTGCGAGTTCAAGAGTTCGACGGAAGTTCGGACGGTCGTCGGAGGTTCTGCAAGAACAGATCCGAGAAGTCTGGAAGCTTGCTAAGCGAAGCTCGTCGGAACTCGCCAAGTGGATCATCGCAAAATCCAGGAGTTTGCCGGAAGTCCGCAGAAGCATCACCGAGGGTTCATCGGATGATTGACGGAAGTTCGCCAGAAACTCGCCGGAAGAAGCGATTGACGTTCCGAAGCAAAGCTATAGAAATTGTCTTAGATTTAATCGTAGTTAGCACGTTGATTAAGTTAGAAATGGGAGGTGATCCCATTAGCTTAATCCTGGGGCAATTGGGCCCCTGAAGAACTCAAATTGGGTCGAATGGTTCAACCCATTCGGACCCAAGTTGCTGTGGGAGGTGCAACCGCCCAAGCAGGGAGGTAGCACCGCCCAGGCTAAGTCTCCCAGCGAGACTGGGCGGTGCAACCGCCCCAGCCAAGAGGTGCAACCGCCCAGGTCTCAGTCTCCAAGCGAGACTGGGCGGTGCAACCTCCTCTGTCAAGAGGTAGCACCGCCAGAGCTCAAGTTTCGAGCTCTACCAGGCGGAGCAACCACCGAGCTCAGACTTCGAGCTCTGCCAGGCGGTGCAACCACCGAGCTCAGTCTTCGAGCTCTGCCAGGCGGTGCAACCACTGAGCTCAGTCTTCGAGCTCTGGCAGAGAGGTGCATCAGCCTGAGCTCAGTTTCGAGCTCTGCCAGGTGATGCAACCACCGAGCTCAGACTTCGAGCTCTGCCAGGCGGTGCAACCACCGAGCTCAGTCTTCGAGCTCTGCCAGGCGGTGCAACCATCGAGCTCAGTCTTCGAGCTCTAGCAGAGAGGTGCAATCGCCTGAGCTCAGTCTTCGAGCTCTGCCAGGCGGTGCCACCTCTCCAGTCAAGAGGTGCAACCGCCTGATCCCGGAATTCCGGGATTTGATCGTTTTGAGCTCCAAAATTGAACTGGGTTGGGGCCTATAAATACCCCACCCATTCAGTACAGAAAAAATAGAGATCCACAACGAATTCTTGATCTTTTCTGTGATTCTAAGAGCTCAAATTTGTGTAAAGTTCAAAAGTTCTCCTCTTTCTGTTCTTCAAGTCTTGAGTTGTAAAGAGATGAGAGAAAGGATCTGTAAGGGTTGTCTCCTGAGCCCGTCAAAAGGAGTGAAACTGTAAAAGGGCAGTTGGCCTTCGCCCATTGAAGGAAGGCAGCTAGTTGACGTCGGTGACCTCATCGGAGGGGGAAACCAAGTGGAGTAGGTCAAGACTGACCTAACCACTCTAAATCTCTGGTTTGCGTTTATTTCGAGTACCTTACCATTACTACAAATCTCCTACATAACTACTGCTCTCTGCGCCTTTACGAACAAGTTCTAAGTGCTGACCTTTTCGAATTTGCATTCAGACGTAAATCTGTGTTTTTCGTACGATCAGCTTACGTTTGTGTTTTGATTCTGCAAAACTGTTTTCTGCGCTTTTAGGAACTAGTCTTTGAGTTTAGATCCCTTTAAAACTGTTTTATACGCAAACTACGTTTATACGAAAAACTGTGTTTAGACGTAAAACTACGTTTAGACGCAAACTACGTTTAGACGTAAAATTGCGTTTAAACGTAAACTGCGCAAACTGTGTTTAAACATAAAACTACGTTTTAGACGTAAACTTCTTTTAAACGTAAAACTACCTTTAGACGTAAAACTGCGTTTAGACGTAAAACTGCGTTTAGACGTAAATTGAGTTTAGTCGCAAAACTGCGTTTAGACGCAAAACTGTGTTTAGACGCAAACTGTATTTAGACGTAAATTGCGTTTAGACGTAAACTGTACTTGGACGTAAACTGCGCTTAATCTTAAGTAATCTTAGAATCGGCCTTTACATCGAAATCGTTTTTATCGGACGAACGCAGCTTTCGTTTTTTTTTAAAATCGCTGAAAGATATCCGCTGCACTAATTCACCCCCCCCTCTTAGTGCTCTCGATCCTAACAACCCAGCCTACAATGCCACAGGTATGCACTGTTCACCTTATCTGATTTCCTCTTAGACATACTTACATTCGTGATATGTGGAGTAGTGTTTAGCATAAACAAACTATTATGCAATATTCCTCTCACCAATCTCCTCAACTACTTTGCTAGAATTTATAACAAATTACAAATGTGATAAGCAATACCAATATACAATACCATTGCACTATTACAAAAATCTAACAACTGGAGATTGATCATGAATGTACCCAAAGCTTCTCCAAGCTTTTGTTTCGCCCTCTCTGCAAGGTACTCTTTATATTTCCTCTTCTAATGCCCATCATTTCCATAGTGGAACCACTATCCTTTGTCCTTTACTGGTCATTTTTAGCAACCTTTGCTTTACTTGGTCTGCTCTTGCCCTTGTAAAGGGACTTTTCTACTTTCTTTTTCTTTATGATCTCATCAGTATAGAGAACTGGCTTCTCTTTCTTGATAGTGCTCTCTACCTTCCTCAATATATTAAGAAACACTAGGAGAGTCACCTTAAGTTTGTTTATATTAAAATTCATTATGAATTGTGAAAAGGAATCTAGTAGGGACTAAAGCACAATGTCCACACACAAGTTATCCTCTAGGACTATTCCTAGACCTGTGAGTTTCTCTATCCACTCAATCATCTTTAGGACATGGTTCTGAACCGGTGTCCCCTCAGTCATCTTAGCATAGAAGAGGCTCTTAGATATCTCATATCGCTGAGCCCTTCCCTATTCCTCAAACAATTTGTGGACATGTAGGAGAATGGATCTGATATCTATCTTTTCTTGTTGTCTCTATAACTCAAGAGTCATAGAGCCCAACATCAACATGTAATACTAAGTAAGAGTGTAGTCATCAATGTAATTAATGTAGCGAGTGATCTCATCCTCGCTTGCCTCTTCCTCGAGTGTAGGCATCACTGTATCAAGGATGTATGCGATTTTCTCTGCCATGAGAACAATTCTCAAGTTGCGGAGCCAATCCATATAATTTGGACTAGTGAGGTGGTTTGATGTCAAGTATGTCACATAAGGGATTTGAAAGCGATAATTTCTGAAACTAAAGATGCAGTAGAAATAAATAACATGTAGATTTTACAGAAAATAAACAATCAAGCTATGGACTTCTATCTTAATATGCTCCCACTATTTTATTGGCGAGTCACGTGACACCCTCAGCATGTGAAACAGAAGTCTCCAGCAAACTTCTAGTGGGGATTAGGATTCAATTAGTGTCTTAGTGTAACCTCGAGGGACTTGACCAATCACACTAAGCCTGAAATGTAGGCAACTCTTGCCGATCACAACTCCTTGTGATTCCCATCTTGTTCGGCCTCTGAACCACCATGGTCACAACATCCTGTAGGGGCGGCGTCGCCTGTAAGCAGGGGCAGTGTCGAACAGGATGTTGTGATCGAACAAGAGTTATGACCATGGTGGTTCAGAGGCCGAACAGGATGGGAATCACAAGGAGTTGTGATCGGCAAGAGTTGCCTACGATGTGACCTAGCCTACGATGCCATAGGTATTTGACACATAGTTGAATGGATCTAGATATCCATCATTTAGCAAATTTTGAATCCTTCCTTCATGGATGTGACCTAGCCTACGATGCCATAGGTATGTACTATTCATCTCATCTCGTTTCCTCTTGGACACATTTACATTCATGGTATGTAGAGTAGTGTCTAGCATAAATAAACCATTATGCAATGTTCCTTTCGTGATGATCTTATCATCTAATAATATCGAACAACCTTTGTTCTAAAAAACTAATTTATATCCACTAACTATCAAACATGGAATGGAGATAATGTTTTTGATAATAGAAGGAACAAAATAACATGCATCTAATGCAATAAAAGCTCCACCAAGCAGATGTAGGGCTACCTCGCCAACAGTTACTACAGCAACTTTTGCTCCATTACCTATCTTGAGGTCCATCTCGCCTCTCTCTAGTCTCCTAGGCCTTGCCAGAATCTGCAACGAATTATATATATGATAAGCACTACCGGTATCCAATACCCATGTGTTATCATAAGAGTTTGACAAATGGAGACTGATTATGAATGTACCTGAAGCTTCACCAAGCTTTTGTTTTTCCCTTTCTACAAGGTACTCTTTGCAGTTCCTCTTCTAATGCTCATCTTTGCCATAGTGGAAGCACTGGCCTTTGTCATTTGCTGGGTCTTTCTTAGCAACCTTTGCTTTACCTGGTCTACCCTTGCCCTTTCCCTTCTTAAGGGACCTTTCTACTTTCCTTTTCGTTTTGGTCTCACCAGTATAGAGAACTGGCTTCTCTTTCTTAATAGTACTCTCTGCCTCCCTCAACATATTGAGGAGCTTTGGGAGAGTCACCTCAAGTTTGTTTATATTAAAATTCATTATGAACTGTGAAAAGGAATCTGGTAGGGACTAAAGCACAATGTCCACACACAAGTTATCCTCTATGACCATTCCTAGACTTGTGAGTTTCTCTATCCACTCAATCATCCTTAGGACATGGTTCTGAACCAGTATCCCCTCAGTCATCCTAGCGCGGAAGAGGCTCTTGGATATCTCATATCACTGAGTCATTCCCTGTTCCTCAAATAATTTACGGACATGTAGGATAATGGATCTGGCATCCATCTTTTCATGTTGTCTCTGTAACTCAAGAGTCGTAGAGCCCAACATATAGCACTGAGCAAGAGTTGAGTCATCAATTACTTCACATAGCGAGCGATCTCATCCTCGCTTGCCCCTTCTTCGGGCGTAGGCATCACTGTATCAAGGATGTACACGATTTTCTCCGCTGTGAGAACATTTCTCAAGTTACGGAGCCAATCCGTATAATTTGGACCAGTGAGGCGGTTGACATCAAGTATCTCACGTAAGGGATTTGAAAGCGACATTTTCTAAAATAAGGATGCAGCAGAAATGAATAACATGCAGATTTTGCAAGAAATAAACTATCAAGATATGGACTTCTATCTTAATATGCTCTCACTATTTTACTAGCGAGTCACGCGACACTCTCAGCATGTGAAACAGAAATCTCCGACAGACTTCTAGTGGGGATCATGATCTAATTAGCGTCTTAGTGTAACATCGAGGGACTCGACCAATCACACTAAGCCTAAAAGGTAGGCAACTCTTACCGATTACAACTCCTTGTGATTCCCATCCTGTTCGGCCTCCGAATCACCATGGTCTCGAGGGACTCGACCAACCATGATGCTTGGTTAAGTCAACACCTTCGTTATAAGATGAGTTTGATTTGATGATATACCCTCGAGGGACTCGACCAAGCATATCATGTCCTCAGGTCACCGGTAACATCTCTATGTCGTAAGCAAGATAGCGAATCGCGATATAGGTGAGTCTCGAGGGTCTCGACCAACTTAACCTACATCGAGAATCGGTTCCTACTTATAACGATGGAAGGCCAAGTAGGTCAATTTAATTGTCGACTTAATATAATCGAGAGAGATATTTCTATGATTTGGTCTCCTAATATGACATGTCACACATATACATATTTAATATATACCTACATCGCATGTAAATATATATACATATCTAGTATGTGTATAAGCAATCACACTAGATGATCATAGACCACAACCTAATATGATTAGGCCCGAGCCAGTAGGCCTAATCACTCACATCAAGATCTATGTATGTAACGGTGCATCTTCATGCCTTATGATCGTCCATCTCATTCTCATCGGTTCCGTCGACATCTCGATGCATCTTCATGCATCGCGATCGTCCGTCTCGTGGGTCCCGCTATCGCATCCACGCTCCCGCTGTGTCTCCTAATGTGATTACAACTTAATCATAGGCACGTAGGCCCGACAATAAATGAGAAATATAATGGAGGCTCGCAGGCCCCAATAATAATAATCACAAGTAAATACATCACACGGTTCATGATCATCCGTCCACACATCATACATCACATGTATAAATAATCATCATCATGTAGGACTACTAGATAATAATAAAAATAGTAATCAACTAAACCTTTTAATTAATTATTTTTTATGAAATCAGGGATATATAGGGAATTTCTTAATTCCTAAGGGTATTTTCATAATTTTAACAAAAGATAGAAGTTGAAATTTCTTAAATTCTGAGGGGCAAAACTATCTTTTGCTTAGAAAACCCTAATGCGCTCATCCTCCCTTGTTGCTGTTGCTGCCGCCACTACCGCCATCCTGCCGGTGGCGGGCTATGCGTTGAGGATATTGATCCTCAGACCTATGAAGAGGCTATTATGAGTATAAATTCAAGGAAGTGGCAACAAGTCATGAATTCTGAGATATATTATATGTACTCCAACAAGGTTTGGAACCTAGTTGATGCACCCAAGGGTATTGTATCTATCGGTTGCAAGTGGATCTTTAAGAAAAAGATTGGAATAGATGGAAAGGTAAAGACCTATAAAGCAAGGCTAGTGGCTAAGGGATATCGTCAAAGGCAATGTATTGATTATGACGAAACCTTCTCACCCGTAGTAATACTAAAATCCATCCGAATTCTATTGGCTATTGCAGCACACTATGATTATGAGATCTAGTAAATAGATGTGAAAACTGCATTCCTCAATGGGAACCTCAAGGAGGAGGTGTATATGATACAATCCGAGGGATTCATGTCTAAGGACTGCCTATATAAGGTATGCAGGTTACTTAGATCCATTTATGAACTAAAGCAAGCTTCCCGAAGTTAGAACATAAGATTTGATGAGGCAATCAGATCGTATGACTTCATTAAGAACGAAGATGAGCCTTGTGTGTATAGGAAGGTAAGTGGGAGCATTATCACTTTCTTGGTGTTATATGTGAATGACATCCTGATCATTGGGAATAATATAGGAATGCTATCCACAGTAAAGATTTAGTTATCTAGACACTTCTCTATGAAGGTCTCAGGAGAAGTATCCTATATCTTAGGGATTTAGATCTATAGAGATAGATCTAAGAGGATGCTTAGCTTATTCTAGTCTAGGTACATAGACACCATTGTCAAAAGGTTTGGTATGAAAAATTCCAAGAGAGGTCTCATACTAATGAGACATGGGATATCACTTTCTAAGAGTATGTCCCCAAAGACTTATGAAGAAAGGGCGAACATGGATAGGATACCCTATGCATCAGCAATAGGGTCTATCAAGTATGTCATACTATGTACTAGGCCTGATATAGCACATACTCTGAGTGTCATAAGTAGGTATCAGGCATATCTAAGCTTGGAGCACTGGAGAGTAGTAAAGAACTTGAGAATGACTAAGGATCTTTTACTAGTATATGGAGGTAGTAGCCTCAAGGTTGAAGGCTACACATGACTAACATTTCAGTCTGATGTCGATGATAGCAAGTCAAATTCAGGGTAAGTGTACACCTTGAATGGAGTAGTGTGCTGGAAGAGTTCCAAGCAAGATACTACTACTGACTTGACCACAAAAGTGGAGTACATTGCTGTAGTAGAGGCAACAAAAGAGGGAGTCTGGATGAAGAAGTTTATCACAGATATGAGATTCTATTATATTGCGACAACTACGAGGCGATTACTCAAATAAAGGAACCTGGGTCTCATCAGAAGTGTTTTAAGGAGATTCTAGCTTATTAGAGAGATCATGACCCGAGGAGATGTAGTAGTGGAAAAAGTTCTATCCAAAGATAACATTATAGATCTACTGACAAAGCTATTGTCTAAGATTGTCTTTGAGCATCACAGGAGTCTGATGGAGATCAGAGACATAGGTGATTGGCTTTAGGTCAAGTAGGAGATTGCTAGTCATATATGCCCTGCAAGCTAATCATGTGAGTGATGGCACGTGTGACTTGACACACAATCTTTTTGCTTATTATATTTTGGCATTTATCACTTTATATTGACTATTACATATATATATATATATATATATATATATGTCCTTGGATCTATGCAATGAGAATCGGATCGTGATGAGATCACGATAAGGAGACTTATTCGCCTTTAAACATAGATCCTAAATAATCACAGTTATAGGTTACTCGAGAGGGACATCGAGATAACCGAACAGACTGGTGTGCTGTATACTCGTCTATATTATAGATGCAGTTAGACTCATAGCTGCTCATATGGGGACACTAGGGATACAGTACAATTGCTCATTATAGAATGACTTCACTGATTGATCTGCTTATGGAATGCTGGATGGTTGATGATGCCTTATTGTCAAATAGTGATTTCGTAGTTGTAGTGGTGTATCTGGTCCTTAGACTTGAGACACCAAGGATATCCTGTATGAGTGCTCCACTCTTTGATACCAGACTTATTAGTTTGGATATACCAAACCTAGTACAACCGATTATCGGGAGTGGTAGTCAACCTTACGAGGGCTATTGAGTGTCGATAGAGGATCATCCACTCTCGGTGTCATGAGAGGAATGTCCCATGTATTCTTGCTCAAATAAATCCCTAGCTAGGGTTATTTGGATTGAGAGAGAAAGAGTTCTCCGGGAGAATCCGATTAAAGCAAGACTCGAGTAGAAATCGTATGGGTTTGACAGCACCATGCCCGATATACGGTCTCTAGGATATTAGATGGATGAGGGACTATAGGTACATAGTAATTGAGGATAGACAAGTCTAATGGATTGGATTCCCCTGTATTATTTGGGGACTACGATGTAGTGGCCTAGTATGTCCGCGGTCGATGAGTAGAGTGAATTATTATGGAGATAATAATTAACTAAGCCAGAAGGAGTTCTGATAGATATGACTCACGTCCCACTCGATATTAGGCATAGAGGGTCACACACATATAGTAGGTATTGCGATGAATAGAAGTTCGGATATGAGTTATCAACCGGAGCCCCTATATTATTGGATATCCAATAAACCCCTGAATTATTGGATCCCATGAACGAGATCTAATAAAAGCCCATGAGAGATTATTGGATAGAGATCCACTAATCTAAGAGGCTTGGATAGTTGGATGAAGATCCAATACCCAATAGGGGAGGATCCATTAGGGTTAAGTTGATAGGAGACCTCTATAAATAAGAGGGATTCAGTGGTTCATATGCTAGAGCTTTTGCTTGCATCTCCTATTCTCCTCCCCCTCTCCACCTCAGAGTAGGCCTGGAGTTTTGAGAAATGTCGTCGCAGCCCTATTGTGCATATCATCGCTAGAGAGGAGGGCGCTTGACCTCCTTCACCCTCTCCTAGAGATCTGCAAGGATTCAGGGATATACGATCTCCTTAGGTAACACAATCTTTACTATACGCAGTTTTCTATTTCATAGATTTTTACGTACCAATCTTCACATGATGACGAACATCTCTTTGGGAATAGGGGATTTTATTTTCTGTTCTTCCACTGCGCATATGATGTTGCCTCCAAAGATTTTCCAACAGCGGTACCATCACCTGACACTAATATTGGGCGGTACCACCGCCTGACATAGTCTTGGAGATTGTGCCATGATGGTGCCAATTGTTGGGTCATTATTTGGGTCTTTCATTAGGCCCAACACAGTCTATACATAAGCATAACTAGCCCCTAATTGGGTTGGCCTAATTTCAATCTTAATCATGTGCTAACTATGAAATTTAAGGCATATACTAAGCAAAACAAGCCTGGTAAGTCTAGGTTTTTTTCAGCGAGCTTTCGGCGAACTTCCGATGATCTCTCAGCAATGTTCCAACGGACTCCCGGCAAGCTCCTAGACTTCACAATGATCTTTCTAGCAAGTTTCGAAGAGCTTCTTTGGCAAGCTCTTGGACTTCTCGGTCAATTCCTACAGAACTTTTGAGAGTATTTGAGAAGTCAATGGCCAGGGAAAGATATTTCTTATAGGCATTTGAGAGTATTTGGTTGTCGTACATTTGCACACGTTCCATACAATGAGAGGTCTAAGCTAGATGGTAAGACAAAAGAATGTATTTTTCTTGGCTACTCACATGATCAGTTTGGTTATAGGCTTTGGGATCTAAAAAAGCAGAAGGTGTTTAGAAGCAGAGATATGGTCTTCTTTGAGGATCAAACATTTGAAGATTTGAAGAAGAAGGCACCAGCCAAAACTTATGTAGAAGGATTAGTAGATTGTGACCTAGTTATTCCTCCAATACATTAGGGTGATGGGGGAGATGTGCAGGAAAATGATGTATAGCCTGATGTTGATATACCTGCAGAACATGTTAAGCAAGAAGAAGTTGGAGAACAACTTTTCGTAGAACCTTAGTTGAGAAGATCTTCTAGACAATGTCAACCTTCGAGAAGATACTCTATAGATGAGTATGTGATGCTTACTGATGCAGGTAAACTAGAGAGTTACCAAGAAGTAGTTGAAAGTGAGTAGAAAAAAAAATGATTAGTTACTATACAGGAAGAGATGACTACTCTACAAAAGAACCACACATATGATTTGGCGCAACTACCAGAGGGAATGAAGGCCTTGAAGAACAAGTGGGTTTTCAGGTTTAAGACTCAAGAATATTATTCTCAACCAAAGTATAAAGCTAGATTGGTTGTGAAAGACTTTGGTCAAAAGAAATGTATTGACTTTGAAGAGATTTTTTCTCATGTTATTAAAATGTCTTCTATTCATGTTGCTCTTGGTATTACTGCTAGCTAGGACTTGGAGGTTGAGCAGTTAGATGTGAAGACATCTTTCCTTCATAGTGATTTGGAGGAGGCAATTTATATGAAGCAACCAGAAGGCTTCAAAGTCAAAGGTAAAGAAAACTTACTTTGTAAGTTGAGGAAGAGCTTGTATGGGTTGAAGCAAGCTCTAAGATAGTGGTATAGAAAGTTTGATTCATTTATGATTGAAAATTGATACAAAAGAATAGCTTCAAATCATTGTCTGTACATTAAACGGTTTAGTGAGGATTTTATTATTCTCTTATTTTATGTTGATGGCATGCTTATCCTTGGGAAATATATATCTATAATTGACAGGTTGAAGAAGGAATTGAGTGAGACTTTTGCAATAAAGGATATGGGGATAATGTTAGGACTCTAGCTAGGAGAATCCTAATTGAGAGGGACATTCTGTTAGGACTCTAGCTAGGAGAGTCCTAATTGAGAGGGACATTCATGTAGGAGGTTTTTTCTTAGAGAAGAATTAGGAGTTGTAAGGGAATAGGAGTCTTGAGTAGGAGTCTTATTAGGAGTTGGTTAGAAGTAAGAGTCTTAAGTAGGAGTCATATTAGGAGTTAGGGTTTAGAAGCCCTATAAATAGCTATGTATTCCTTCTCTTTTCTTAAGCAATAGATGAATCTTTTCTGTAGCCTTTGAGCAGCAACTTGGAGGGAGGAACCCCTATAGAGTTCCAAGGAGGCCGATCCCCTAAAAAGATCAACCACAAGTTTAGAATCTGCAAGGGTTCTAACACCTGGTATCAGATCAGCGTTCTTGGCATCTCGCTGCCCTTCTACAACCATCCATCAACCCTCCACAGCCACCCAAAGCAATTCCCACAATTGCTTAAAAGATCATCGCCGAATTCCGTCATCATCTCCACCACCGCAGATCATCCTTTGATCTCCCCGTGAATTGCAATAGGTTCTGGTTTCCTACCTTACTGCTGCTGCAATTTAGTTATGCCTATCCGAAAATTCGAAAAAAAAAAAAATTCGTTCCTATATTGCTGCAAATTTTCATCGTAAGTTATTGAAATTTTTCGACAAAAATTCTGCTATCGCAACTTACACCAATTTCTTACTATTACTGTCGAAATTTTCTTGATTAAATTAGATATCCTTACTGTCATATAAACTGAGATATTACTGTCAATTCCCTCCTCAAATCTCTCAAATTTTTTGTGGAGATTTCGTCGAGAAATCGCTGTTTCTTCGACGATAATTCTGCTCTTACAAGACAACACAATTCTGCAGCAAACTTTCACTGATTTCTTTCAAACCTATACATGCCTTTAACCCGTCAACAAAAGAGAGATCTTAATATCACAGATTTGGACTCATATACTATGGCATCTGAGGAGGCAATCAATGCTAAATTTGAAGCATTTGAGGGACGAATGGAGGATAAGATTCGGACTCTCCTTACCGAATTCAGTTTGGGCTGACCACCAAGCCCGAAAAAGTCACATCAAGGAGAGATCTCTAACCATTCACATCATGCCTAAAGAGATGACTTCCAAGAGAGGGGAGGCTTTATGACCGACCCCAACTATTCGCGCATGAGAGTGGACTTCCCTAGATGGGAAGAAGGAGACCCAATTGGTTGGATCTCGCGTGCGGAGCGATATTTTCGGTACCATAAAATTGCGGATGCATCCATGGTGGAAATTGCAGCTATACATCTTGAAGGGGATGCCATACAATGGTTTGACTGGTTTGAACACACTTATAGAGTCCTTTTATAGCGACAATTCAAAGAAGGACTACTGATCCTCTTCGCACCAACTTATTACGAGAACATTGACGGACAACTAGCAAAGATCTGATAAACCTCCACCATTCAGGAGTACCAGACCAGGTTTGAAAGGTTATCTAATCAAACTCATGATTGGTCTGAAAAATAGTTATTGGGGACCTTTATTGAGGGCTTAAAGCCGGAGATCCGGGGAGAAGTTAAGGCGCGACAACCTTACACGCTTATGGCAGCCATCTCTTTCGCACGACTTCAAGAGGAGCGATTGAACCATGAAGCCCGGAGGACTAGGATCACTCCACGACCTACAATACTAAAGACCTCAGCCCCCCCTACTATCAACCGAGTCCCTGCATCGAAAAGGTTAACAAGAGAAGAACTTCGGGAGCGATCTGTGAAGGGGTTATGTTGGCATTGCGACGAGCCGTGGAGCCGCGAGCATCGCTGTAAAAAAGGTAGACTTCTTATGATTGAACCAGTAGAAGAAGAGGTAATTGAACATCTAGAAGAGAGCCTTGAATATGAAGGAGAAGATATGGAAGAAGAGCCACAGCCGACCGACATTACGGTACACGCACTAGCCGGCTACTCAAATCCGCAAACGATGAAAGTTGGAGGTCTTCTCAAACAATAGCCGATCACTGTTCTCATCGACACGGGTAGCACTAATAACTTCCTGAATAGTAAGGTTGCTGCAAGTTTAATGTAAAGGTTACCGACGACAGAATCCTAAAGTGCGACCAAAGATGCCCGTAGGTGAAACTATTACTGCAAGACCAAGAAATTATCACCGATTTCTTCCTCCTACCAATCGATGACTATGAGGCAGTGCTTGGTATAGAATGGCTGACTACACTAGGTGATGTCTCTTGGAACTTTTCTAAATTAATTATGAAATTCTATTGTAAGGGCAAACAGATCATCCTACGCGGGAAGCGCGGAAGCAACGTTACCACTATTTTGACCCAACGAATAAAGAAAGTTTTACACAAGGTAAATGGTGGCTTTTTGATGCACCTCTAGCAGCAACCAGAGGGGAAGAAAATAGAAATTAAAGATCAAAATCTTGCCCAATTGCTTACTGAATTTGCCGACATATTTCTGAACCGCGCGGTCTTCCTCCTTCTCGGCAACATGACCATTGAATTCCAATCCTTCCGGGCAAGCCACCGGTGAACACTCGACCGTACCGATATCCTCACCTCCAGAAAGATGAAATTGAAAAGATCGTAAAGTAGATGCTTGAAACAGGGGTGATTCGGCCAAGTTGCAGCCCCTATTCCTCACCGGTGCTACTTGTACGCAAGAAGGACGAAACTTGGCGGATGTGCATCGACTACCGAGCTTTAAATGACATCACCGTCAAGGACAAGTACCCAATACCAGTGGTGGATGAACTTCTTGATGAATTAAAAGGAGCTCGAGTCTTCACGAAGTTGGACCTCCGATCCGGTTACCACCAAATTCGGGTATGTGACGATGACATTCCAAAAACTGCATTTCGCACACATGATGGCCATTATGAATTCTTGGTAATGCCTTTTGGACTCACTAATGCTCCTTCAACCTTTCAAAGTCTCATGAATGATATATTTTGGAGCTTTCTTCGTAAATTTGTGCTGGTATTTTTCGATGATATTCTCGTTTACAGCCCTTCTCTTGAGACTCAATTTCAGCATTTACGGATTGTTTTGACGATTCTTTGGAAGAATACTCTTTTTGTTTAGCAACCAAAGAACAGCTTTCTCCAGCAAAAAGTAGAGTACCTTGGGCATATAATATCAGAAGGAGTGGCGGTAGACCCAACAAAAATTGAGGCAATGCAAGGCTGGCCGAAACCTACAAACGTGAAATTACTGCGGGGGTTCCTTAGACTAACGGGCTACTACTGAAAATTTGTTAAGGACTATGGGAAGATCAATGCACCACTCAATTCTTTACTGAAAAAAGATGCTTTCCAATGGTCGGACAAAGCCTCAGCTGCCTTCGACAAACTTAAAGCAGCCATGACAGCGACGTCGGTGCTTGCACTACCAGATTTCAATAGACCCTTCATCATTGAGGCCGACGCATCTGGAGTCGGAATTGGAGCCGTTCTCATGCAAAATGGTCGACCACTCGCATATACTAGCAAGGCATTATCTCACTCCCATCAAACCATGTCAGTATATGATAAGGAGATGCTTGCCATTGTACATGTAGTAACGAGGTGGAGACCCTACCTGATCGGCCGGCGACTTCAAATTAAAACTAACCATAAAAGCCTCAAGTACTTTTTGGAGCAAAAGATATCATCCCCTGAGCAGCAAAAATGGGTAACCAAACTTCTTGGATTTTATTATGAAATTATTTACAAAAAAGGGAAAGAAAACATTGTCGCAGATGCACTCTCATGGCTACCTGAACAAGCTAAGGTTTCAGCCATCTCCCTTCCTACCACCGGTCTCCTCGAGGACATTAGAGAAGAATGGAAGAAGGATCCAGAGATCATCAACGTCATAAAAAAATTGGAGGATGATCCAAGTGCAATAGCCCACTACACTTGGGATTCGAGGGATCTACGCTACAAAGGTCATATTATGCTTATACCTGACTCCCCTTGCATCGCAATCATCTTGCATGAAATGCACTCCATACCTTCAGCAGGGCACTTTGGATTCCTAAGAACCTACAAAAGAGTGAAGCAAAATTTTTATTGGAGAGGGATGAAAAAAATTATTGCTGAATATGTAGCACAATGTGATGTATGTCAACAGCACAAGGGTGAAACTGTGGCAAATCTAGGGAAGCTACAACCACTACCCATACTAGACTCAGTGTGGACTGACATCTCCATGAACTTCATTAAAGGGCTGCCATCTTCCAAAGGTAAAAGCACGATTCTCGTGGTGGTTGATCGACTTACGAAATATGCTCATTTTTGTGCTGTGAGAAATCCCTACACTGTTGCTAGTATTGCCCAGATTTTCATAGAAAATATTGTTAAACTGCATGGGATGCCAAGGTCCATCGTAAGTGATCATGACAGGATCTTCACTAGTAAATTTTGGACCGAGTTATTTCAGTTACAAGGCACCAAACTCAAGATGAGCACAGCGTATCATCTACAAACTGACGACCAAACAAAGGTGGTAAATAGGTGCTTAGAGATGTACCTCTAGTGTTTCGCTAGCGACCGACCAAAAGAGTGGGCAAAATGGCTTCCTTGGGCCGAATGGTGGTATAATACTATATATCATTCATCTACAAAATGTGCCCCTTATGAAGCATTATATGGTCGACTAGCCCCTGTGATTCCAAAGTATGTAATTGGCTCAACCAAGGTAGATCAGGTTGACTAAGAATTGATTGATAGGGACAAACTCTTACAACTGTTAAAAGATAATCTCTCTACCGCTCAAGCTAGAATGAAGCAGCAAGCCGACACACGACGAAGTGAAAGAGAATTTTCAATGGGAGATTGGGTTTATCTTCGCCTACAACCATACAAGCAACTCTCCATCAACACTCGAGCCTCCATGAAGCTATCCCCACGTTTTTATGAGCCCTATCAGATCACAGAGCGTATTGGAGCCGTGGTGTACAAACTTAAATTACCTGAGGATGCCAAAATTCATCCTGTCTTCCACGTATCTTACCTAAAGCCTAAGTTGGGAGAACACGAGTCACCCCAGATCCAACTGCCCAACACAACTATGGATGGAGTTATTCAAGCCCGACCACAAGACATCCTCGATCGCAGGATCGTGATGCGTCGCCGACATCCCTCTACTAAAGTACTAGTGCATTGGAATAATCTACCGCTTGAAGACGCCACATGGGAACCATATAAGGAGCTGAAGACCCGGTTCCCTGAGTTCATGGAATCTCAGCCTTGAGGACAAGGCTTATTTGAAGAGGACGGGTCTGTTAGGACTCTAGCTAGGAGAGTCCTAATTGAGAGGGACATTCTATTAGGACTCTAGCTAGGAGAGTCCTAATTGAGAGGGACATTCATGTAGGAGGTTTTTTCTTAGAGAAGAATTAGGAGTTGTAAGGGAATATGAGTCTTGAGTAGGAGTCCTATTAGGAGTTGGTTAGAAGTAAGAGTCTTAAGTAGGAGTCCTATTAGGAGTTAGGGTTTAGAAGCCCTATAAATAGCTATGTATTCATTCTCTTTTTTTAAGCAATAGATGAATCTTTTCTACAGCCTTTGAGCAGCAACTTGGAGGGAGGAACCCCTATAGAGTTCCAAGGAGGCCGATCCCCTAAAGAGATCTACCATAAGTTTAGAATCTGCAAGGGTTCTAACAGATAACAAAGCAAATATTGGGCATGTAGATTTCCCATGACAGAAAAAATAAGAAGATTTGATTGTCACATAAGAAATATATCAAGAAGGTATTTGAAAGGTTCAGTATGAGCAATACAAAGCCAGTTGGTTCTCCTCTTGTATGTCACTTCAAGTTATGCTTAGAATAGAGTCCATCAAATAATGAGAAGAATGAGAAAATGTAAAAGGTTCCTTATACTTCAATAGTTGAAAGTGTAGTGTACACGATGGTATGTACGAGGCTGAACATCATAGATGCAGTGGGTGTTACTAGTAGATTTCTTATAAATCCAAGCAAAGAGCATTGGGCAACATTGAAGTGAATCTTTAGATATCTCAGAGAGAGTTCTAAAGTGATAGAATGAAGAATAAAGTTGTAAAGGCAAGAAAGCACACTCGTCCATTAGTTTGATATGGTGTCTTTATATATGTTGAAGGAGAGGATTTCCTCATGCAGTTGAGAAAATCTCATATGCTATGTAGTTGGAAAAATCTCATTTGTTATGCAGATAAGAAAATTTTATCTATTATCATGCCCCGTAATATTGAGCTCATGTCAAGGATGTTGATCTTGGACCGATGCAGCAAAACTAGCTTACGGGCCAAAGGCTTCGTGAGTGAGTCTGCTGGTTGATCAATCGTATGTATATGAGAAACATGTAGTTGATGTTTGACAACTTGATCTCGCACGAAGTGAAAGTCAATGGCAATTTGTTTCATGCATGAGTAGAACACCGAATTGATACATAAGTAGGTAGCTCCAATATTATCATAATATATTGTAGGAGTAAGGGTACAACTGACATCAAGTTCTTTGAGGAGATTTATGCTAGTCATAGATGCCCAGCAAGCTAATCACATGAGTGATGGCACATGTGACTTGATACATAATCATTTTGCTTATTATATTTTGGCATATATCGCTTTATAACTATTGCATATATGCATATATATTGTGATGTTCTTAGATTTGTGCAATGAGAATCAGATCATGATAAGATCACGATAATAAGATCGATTCACCTTTAAATACAGATCCTAAATAATCCCGGTCATAGGTTACTCGAGAGGGACATCGTGATAATTGGACAGACTGGTGTGCTGTATACCCGTCCATATGATGGATGTAGCTGGTCTCATAGCTGCTCGTGTACAAACACTAGGGACACAGTACAGGTGCTCATTGGAGAATGAGTTCACTGATTGATTCGCTTACGGAATGCTGGATGGTTGATGATGCCTTATTGTCAGCCAACGGTTCTGTAGTCCTAGTGGTGTATCTAGTCCTTAGAATTGAGACACCAAGGATGTCCTGTATGAGTGCTCCACTCTTTGATACCAGACTTATAGGTTTGACTATCCCAGATCTAGTATAGTTGGTCATTGGGAGTGGTAGTCGACCTTATGAGCGCTATTGAGTGTCGATAGAGGATCATCCACTCTCAGCGTCATGAGAGGAATATCCCATGTGTTCTTGCTCAGACAAATCCCTAGCCAAGGTCATTCGGGTTGAGAGAGAAAAAGTTCTCCGGGAGAATCCGATTAGTGCGAGACTCGAGTAGAAACTATATGGGTCTGACAGCACCATGCTCGATATATAGTCTTTGGGATATTAGATGGATGAGAGACTATAGGTATACGGTAACTGAGGATAGACAGGTCCAATGGATTGGATTTCCCTGTATCGTTTGGGGACTACAGCGTAGTGGCCTAGTACGTCCGTAATCGATGAGTTGAGTAAATTATTACAAAGATAATAATTCACTAAGTTAGAAGGAGTTCTGACAGGTATAACTCACGGCCAACTCGATATTGGGCCTAGAGGGTCACACACATATAATAGGCATTGCGATGAGTAGAGATTCGGATATGAGATATCCGACGGAGCCCTTGTCTTATTTGATGTAGATCCAATACCCACTAGGGGAGGATCCATTAGGGTTTGACAAGAGACCTCTATAAATAGGAGGGATTCAGAGCCTCATAGGCTAGAGCCTTTTCTTGCCTCTCCTATTCTCCTCCCCCTCTCCACCTTAGAGTAGGCCTGGAGTCTTGAGAAGCATCGTCACAGGCCTACTGTGTGGATCATCGCTAGAGAGGAGGACGCTTGACCTCCTTTACCCTCTCCTAAGGATCTGCAAGGGAATAGGGATATACTATCTTCCTAGTTAACACAAGCTACTCTATACACAGTTTTAAGTTTTGCAGATTTTGTGCACCAATCTTCGCACGAAGACGAACATCTCTTTGGGAATCGAGGATTTTGTTTTCTTGTTCTTTCGCTGCACATGTGATGTCGCCCCCAAGATTCCCAACAGTGGTATCAGAGTCAGGTTGTTCGTGCAATAGATTGGTTTTGAACTACGTGTGTTGTGTTTTGGAGAAGCTTTTGACATCAAAATCGTTGAAGCAAAAGTGAAAAAGGGCAACAACTGTTGCTGCCTTCGTTGTCGTCGCATATGGCAGCCCCCTGCATTAGTGCCCGCAAGTAGGGTCGCAGGCACGGTGGCCACATTTACGGGCACTGTGCCCGCGTGCAAGGGCAGCGACACCTGCAGAAGTTGCTCTCGCGTGGTGACGCGCCGCAGGGCAGCGGCCCCTATGGCCGCTGCTCCCATGGGCAAAAACCCCGTAGGGGTGGTCGCCCAGCGAGGCAGCACCGCCTGCGGGCAGAACCACTCGCGGAGGCGGCGACGCCCGCGGGGGTGCCCAACTGCAGGGGCAACACCGCCAGCGGGCGTGCTGCCTACAAGCGAGGGCAACGACCCCACCCTCCGCGGCACAGCTCGCCGCCGGCAAGATGGCGGCGGCGACGGCAGCGGCAACAGTAGGGGTGGATGAGGGTATTAGGGTTTTCTGGGCAAAAGATAGTTTTGCCCCTTGGAATTTGAGAAATTCCAACTTCTGTCTTTTGTCTAAATTATGAAAATACCCCTAGGAATTAAGAAATTCCTTATATATCCCTGATTTCATAAAAAAATAATTAATTAAAAGGTTTAGTTGATTACTATTTTTATTATTATCTAATAGTCATACATGATGATGATTATTTATACATGTAATGTATGATGTGTGGACGGATGATCATGGACCGTGTGATGTGTGTACTTGTGATTATTATTATTGGGGTATGTGAGTCTCCATTATATTTCTCGTTTATTGTCGGGCATGCGTGCCTATGATTAAGTTGTAATCACATGAGGAGGCACAGTGGGAGGGTGGATACGATAGCGGGACCCACGAGACAGACGATCGTGATGCATGAAGATGCATCGAGATGTCGCCGGAACCGACGAGGATGAAATAGATGATCACAGGGCATGAAGATGCACTGTTGCACACATAGATCTTGATGCACTGTTGTACTTGTGATTATTATTATTGGGGTATGTGAGTCTCCATTATATTTCTCGTTTATTGTCGGGCCTGCGTGCCTATGATTAAGTTGTAATCACATGAGGAGGCATAGTGGGAGCGTGGATACGATAGCGGGACCCACGAGACAGACGATCGTGATGCATGAAGATGCATCGAGATGGAGCGTGGATACGATAGCGGGACCCACGAGACAGACGATCGTGATGCATGAAGATGCATCGAGATGTCGCCGGAACCGACGAGGATGAGATAGATGATCACAGGGCATGAAGATGCACTGTTGCACACATAGATCTTGATGTGAGTGATTAGGCCTACTGGCTCGGGCCTAATCACATTAGGTTGTGGTCTATGATCATCTGGTGTGATTGCTTATACACACACTAGATATGTATATATATTTGCATGCAATGTAGATATATATTAAATATGTATATGTGTGACATGCCATATTAGGAGACCAAATCATAGAAACATTTCTCTTGATAATATTAAGTCGGTAAACGTGAGGCAATTAGATTGACCCACGTGGCCTTCCATCGTTATAAGTAGGAACCAATTCCTAGTGTAGGTTGAGTTGGTCGAGTCCCTCGAGACTCACCTATATCGTGATTCGCTATCTTGCTTACGACATAGAGATGTCACCGGTGACCTGAGGACATGGTATGCTTGGTCGAGTCACTCGAGGTTATATCATCAAATCAGACTCATCTTATAACGAAGGTGTTGACTTAATCGAGCATCATGGTTGGTCGAGTCCCTTGAGACCATGGTGATTCAAAGGTCGAACAGGACGAGAATCATAAGGAGTTGTGATCGGTAAGAGTTGCCTACCTTTTACACTAAGACGCTGATTGGATCCTGATCCCCACGAAAATCATGTACGTTCTTGATACACATTCCCCACTTCCGATGTGGGACTAATGGGATATTACATTATCCCCCAACTCAATTAGCTTGACGTCCTCTCACCCTCCCCAAATGCTAGGTCGGCTCTGATACCAAATGTCACGACCCGGGTCTGATGAGCTAGGCTAATAACTCCATTTTGGTCCTCAATAGCGGACCAAAATGCTTAAGCGGGAGGTAACGTAGTACACTCATCAGGCCCTTATAAGCTAATCATACACATTCCCCACTTCCGATGTGGGACTAATGGGAGCTCATCAGGCCCTTATAAGCTAATCATACACATTCCCCACTTCCGATGTGGGACTAATGGGAGGGATATTACATTATCGCAAATGTCACGACCCGGGTCTGATGAGCTAACTGGCTAATAACTCCATTTTGGTCCTCAATGCTTAAACGAGAGGTAACGTAGTACACTCATCAGGCCCTTATAAGCTAATCATACACATTCCCCACTTCCGATGTGGGACTAATGGGATATTACATTATCCCCCAACTCAATTAGCTTGACGTCCTCATCAAGGCCCGACATAGCCCAGATCGAACCCTAGCATAGTGCATGTGAGGTTTAACTCAGTGGTGGCTCCACGCCGTGATGAGTTCTCGACTCCATCCACGGGTAGCCCTTTCCTACTCGAGCCCTCTCACCCTGCCCAAATGCTAGGTCGGCTCTGATACCAAATGTCACGACCCGGGTCTGATAAGCTAACTGGCCAATAACTCCATTTTGGTCCTCAACGGCGGACCAAAATGCTTAAGCGGGAGGTAACGTAGTACACTCATCAGGCCCTTATAAGCTAATCATACACATTCCCCACTTCCGATGTGGGACTAATGTGATATTACACTATGACTCCTGAGTTACAGAGACAACATAAAAAGATGGATGTCAGATCCATTCTCCTACATGTTCGTAAATTATTTGAGGAACAGGGAAGAACTCAGCGATATGAGATATCCAAGAGTCTCTTCCGCGCTAGGATGACTAAGGGGACATCGGTTCAGAATCATGTTCTAAAGATGATTGAGTGGATAAAGAAACTCACAGGTCTAGGAATGGTCCTACAGGATAACTTGTGTGTGGACATTGTGCTTCAGTCCCTACCAGATTCCTTTTCACGATTCATAATGAATTTTAATATAAACAAGATTGGGGTGACTCTCCCAGAGCTCCTCAATATGCTGAGGGAGGTAGAGAGTACTATTAAGAAAGAGAAGCCAATTCGCTACACTGGTGAGACCAAAAAGAAAAGAAATGCAGAAAGGTCCCTTAAGAAGGGAAAGGGCAAGGGCAGACTAGGTAAAGCAAAGGTTGCTAAGAAAGACCCAACAAAGGACAAAGGCAGTGCTTCCACTGTGGCAAAGATGGACACTAGAAGAGGAATTGCAAAGAGTACCTTGCAGAAAGGGCAAAACAAAAGCTTGGTGAAGCTTCAGGTACATTCATGATCAGTCTCAATTTGTTAGACTCTTATGATAACACATGGGTATTGGATACCGGTAGTGCTTATCATATATATAATTCGTTGCAGATTCTGGCAAGGCCTAGGAGACTAGAGAGAGGTGAGATGGACCTCAAGATGGGTAATGGAGCAAATGTTGCTGTAGTAGCAATTGGCGAGGTCGCCCTACATCTGTCTGGTGGAGCTTTTATTGCATTAGATGCATGTTATTTTGTTCCTTCTATTATCAAAAACATTATCTCCATTCCATGTTTGACAGTTAGTGGATATAAATTAGTTTATGAGAACAAAGGTTGTTCGATATTATTAGATGATAAGATCATTATGAAAGGAACATTGCATAATAGTTTATTTATGCTAGACACTATTCCACATATCATGAATGTAAATGTGTCCAAGAGGAAACGAGATGAGATGAATAGTGCATACCTGTGGTATTGTAGGCTAGGTCACATCCATGAAGGAAGGATTCAAAAGTTGCTAAATGATGGATATCTAGATCCATTCGACTATGTGTCTTATGCAACTTATGAACTTTGCCTTCGTGGAAAACTGACCAACTCTCCATTTAATGGAATTGGAGAGAGAGCCACTGAGCTGTTGGAACTGATACATAGTGATGTATATGGACCCATGTCAACTCATGCCATTGGTGGTTACTCCTACTTCATTACCTTTACTAATGATTTCTCAAGGTATGGATATGTGTACTTAATGAAGTACAAGTCTGAGGCCTTTGAGAAATTCAGAGAGTATAAGAATGAGGTGGAGAACTAGACTAGAAAGAGTATCAAAGCTCTTCGATCAGATCGAGGAGGTGAGTACTTAAGTATAGAGTTTACTCAGTTCCTCAAAGACCATGGGATATTATCCTAATGGACACCTCCTTATACACCTCAGCTCAATGGTGTCTCTGAAAGGAGAAATCGTACGCTATTAGACATAGTACGGTCCATGATGAGTTTCGCTGACTTACCCTTCTCATTCTAGGGATATGCCGTAGAAACCACAGCTTACCTTCTGAACAGAGTTCCAACTAAGTCAGTAGTGTCTACACCATATGAGATATGGAAAGGAAAGAAGCCTGATCTTAAGGTTGTTAAGATTTTGGGCTGCCCTGCCCACGTTAGAAGACACAACCCCGATAAGTTAGAATTGAGGACAGAGCGATGCATATTTGTGGGATACCCCAAGGAAACTTATGAGTTTTATTTTTATCATCTCGAGAACCAAAAGATCTTTGTAGCTAAGAGAGCAGTGTTCCTTGAGAAAGAACACATTTTTGGCGGAGATAGTGGGAGCATGATAGAGTTGAGCGAGGTTGGAGAACCTAGCTCAAGCACCATTCTACAGCCCGAGTTTGTTCAGGTACCTAATACACAAGTTTCAACTTTACGTAGGTCTGACAGAGTATCCCATCCTCCCGAGAGATATGTGGGACATATTATAGGAAAGGATGTTGTGGATATTGATCCTCAAACTTACGAGGAGGCTATTATGAGTATAGACTCCAGGAAGTGGCAAGAAGCCATAAATTCTGAGATGGATTCTATGTACTCCAACAAGGTTTGGAACCTAGTTGATGCGCTCGAAGGTATTGTACCCATCGGTTCTAAGTGGATCTTTAAGAACAAGATCGGAGTAGATGGAAAGGTAGAGACCTATAAAACAAGGCTAGTGGCTAAGGGGTATCGTGAAAGGCAAGATGTTGACTATGATAAAACCTTCTCACCCGTAGCAATGCTAAAATCCATCAGAATTCTATTGGCTATTACAGCATACTATGATTATAAGATCTAGCAGATGGATGTGAAAACTGCATTCCTCAATGGGAACCTCGAGGAGGAGTTGTGTATGAGACAACCTGAGAGATTCGTATCCAAGAACTACCCATATAAGGTGTGTAGGTTGCTTAGATCTATTTATGGACTAAAGCAAGCTTCCCGAAGTTGGAACATAAGATTTGATGAGGCAATCAGATCTTATGACTTCGTTAAGAACGAAGATGAGCCTTGTGTGTATAGGAAGGTAAGTGGGAGCGATATCACCTTTTTGGTGTTATATATGGATAATATCCTGATCATTGGGAATGACGTAGTAATGCTATCCACGGTAAAGGCTTGGTTATCTAGGCACTTCTCCATGAAAGACTTAGGGGAAGTATCCTATATCTTGGGGATTCAGATCTATAGAGATAGATCCAAGAGGATGCTTGGCTTGTCCTAGTCCAAGTACATAGAAACTATTGTCAAAAGGTTTGGCATAAAAAATTTCAAGAAAGGTCTTATACCGATGAGACATGGGATATCGCTTTCTACGAGTATGTCCCCAAAGACTCCAGAAGAAATGGCAAACATGGATATGATACCTTATGCCTCAACAATAGGGTCTATCATATATGCCATGCTATGTACTAGGCTTGATATAGCGCATGCTCTGAGTGTCACGAGCAAGTATCAGGCAAATCTAAGTTTTAAGCATTGGAAAGCAATAAAGTGTATCCTTAAGTACTTGAGAAGGACTAAGGATCTTTTACTATTATATGGAGGTAGTAGCCTTAAGGTTGAAGGCTATAGAGACTCAAGTTTTCAGTTTGATATCGATGATAGCAAGTCGAATTCGGGGTATGTGTACACCTTGAATAGAGGAGTAGTATGCTGAAAGAGTTCCAAGCAAGATACTACTACTGACTCGACTATAGAGGTGGAGTACATTGTTGCATCAGATGCAGCAAAGGAGTGAGTCTGGGTGAAGAAGTTCATCACAGATTTGGGAGTCGTGCGGGTAGCGAGAAGCCGACTTCCTTATATTACGACAACTATGGGGCGATTACTCAAATAAGGGAACCCAGGTCTCATCAGAAGTGTTCTGAGGAGGTTCTAGCTTATCAGAGAGATCGTAACCCAAGGAGATGTAGTAGTGGAAAGAGTTCCATCCGAAGATAACATTGCAGATTCACTGACAAAGCCGTTGTCTCAGATTATCTTTAAGTATCACAGGAGTATGATGGGGATCAGACACATTGGTGATTGACTTTAGGTCACGTGGGAGATTGCTAGTCATAAGTGCCCAACAAGCCAATCACGTGAGTGATGGCACGTGCGACTTGATACAAAATCTTTTTACTTATTATATTTTGGCATATATCACTTTATAACTATTGCACATATATATATATATATATATATATATATATATATATATATATATATATATATATATATATATATATATATATATATATATATATATATATATATATATATATATAATGATATCCTTGAATTTGTGTAATGGGAATCAGATCATGATGAAATCACAATAATAAGATCGATTCACCTTTAAACACAAATCCTAAATAATCTCGGTCATATGTTACTCGAGAGGGACATCGTGATAACTGGACAGACTGGTGTGCTGTATACCCGTCCATATGATGGATGCAGCTGGTCTCATAGCTGCTCGTGTAGGGACACTAGGGACACAGTACATGTGCTCATTGGAGAATGAGTTCACTGATTGATCCGCTTACGGAATATTAGATGGTTGATGATGTCTTATTGTCAGATAGTGATTCCGTAGTCCTAGTGGTGTATCTGGTCCTTAGACTTGAGACACCAAGGATGTCCTATATGAGTGCTCCACTCTTTGATACCAAACTTATAGGTTTGGTTGTCCCAGATCTAATACAGCTGGTCATTGGTAGTGGTAGTCGACCTTACGAGGGCTATTGAGTGTCGATAGAGGATCATCTACTCTCGACGTCATGAGAGGAATATCTCATGTGTTCTTGCTAAGACAAATCCCTGGCCAGGGTAATTTGGGTTGAGAGAGAAAGAGTTCTCTAGGAGAATCCGATTATAACGAGACTCGAGTAGAAACCGTATAGGTCTGATAGCACCATGCTCGATATACGGTCTCTGGGATATTAAATGGATGAGGGACTATAAGTACGTGACAACTGAGGACAAACAGGTCTAATGGATTGGATTCCCCTATATCGTCTGGGGACTATGGCGTAGTGGCCTAGTACATCCGTAGTCGATGAGTCGAGTGAATTATTATAAAGATAATAATTCACTAAGTTAGAAGGAGTTCTGACAGGTATGACTCACGGCCAGCTTGATATTGGGCCTAGAGGGTCACACACATATGGTAGGCATTGCGATGAGTAGAGGTTCGGATATGAGATATCCAACGGAGCCCTTGTCTTATTGGATGCAGATCCAATACCCACTAGGGGACGATCCATTAGGGTTTGACAGAGGACCTCTATAAATAGGAGGGATTCAGAGCCTAATAAGCTAGAGTCTTTGCTTGCCTCTCCTATTCTCCTCCCCCTCTCCACCTTAGAGCAGGCCTGGAGTCTTGAGGAGCGTCGTCGCAGCCCTGCTCTTTGGATCATCGCTAGAGAGGGGGACGCTTGACCTCCTTCACCCTCTCCTAAGGATCTGCAAGGGAATAGGGATATACGATCTCCCTAGGTAACACAATCTACTTTATACGCAGTTTTAAGTTTTGCGAATCTTGCGCACCAATCTTCACACGACGACGAACATCTCTTTGGGAATAATGGATTTTGTTTTCTTGTTCTTCCACTGCGCATGTGATGTCACCCTTAAGATTCCCAACAATTTATAACCCAATTGAGTACAGCAACAACAGTAGCGATGACATGATATTCAGCTTCAGTTGTAGGTCGTGTGATTGTCTTTTGCTTCTTAGAACTCCAACTGATTGGATTAGATCCAAGAAAGATAATATATCTTGACGTAGATGTTCTATCGTCAAAGTTTCTCACCTATTCAGCATCAGCAAAGGCATGGAGATGAAGTGGGGTGTGCTTGTGGAGAAAAAGGCCATGATTGAGAGTCCCTTTAAGATACCGCAAAATTCATTTAACCGCAGACTAATGCATAGTAGAAGGCTGGTGCATGTATTGAGATAATTTATTGACTGCAAATGAGATATCTGGATGGGTGAGAGCCAAGTACTGTAAGGAGCAAGTACTTATCGATATTGAGTTGAGTCCGTAGTAAGACTACCATCACATAATTTGAGTGATTCACTAGTAGAGGGGGGAGTTGCAACCTCTTTTGCATCCTGCATATTTTTCTTTGATAATAAGTCTTGAATATACTTTCTTTATGATATGAGGAGACCTAAGGATATAAATATTACTTCCACTCTCAAAAAGTAACTCAAGGGTCCTAGATCTTTGAGGGAGAATCGATCAACCAATTGTTTTAGAAATCCTTGAATCTCCAAGAGATCATTGCCTGTGATAATAATATCATCTATATATACTAGAAGATATATTGTGTTTTCATTTTATTGTCATAGGAATAATGAGGTATCAAACTTGGAGTTGATGAAGCTAACTAATGTCAAAACGATCCAAGTTCAGTATACCAAGCTCTTGGAGCTTAACGGAGTCCATAAATGATTTTTTGTAGTTTGTAGACATATCTCAGATACTGGTGATGAACGAAGCTAGGGGGTTGCTGCATAAAAACATCTTCAGTTAAAGTCCCCTATAGAAAGACATTATTAATGTTCAGTTGTCATAAGTACCAAACTTTTGAGATAGTCGATAAGCCAAATTGTTATGGGCTTAACAACTGGACTGAAAGTATTTGTAAAGTCAACTCCAGATTATTGATTAAACCCTTTGGCTACTAGACATGCTTTATATTTAGCAACAGACTCATTTGGGTTCTACTTAATTCGAAAGACTCATTTACACCCGATGATGTTTTGTGTAGGATGAAAGGGTACAATGGTCCATGTAGAGTTATGGAGTAGGGTATCATATTCTTCACACATGGTTTTACGCCAGTGTGAAGATTTTTAGGCTTAAGTAATTATGGCAAGTTTATTAATCTCAAGGGAGGATTTTATAATAGCATGTAGGTCGAGAACTTGACATGATTTAAAGATATCACTTTTTGAGCGTGTTGTCATTGAATGTCCAAGAGCTGTAGGTTGTGTTATTAGTATGGGTGGTGGAGAGGTATTGACACGGGTTAGGGTGGGCTAAGGTATATCAGTGTCACTGGGTCCAAAAGAGGGTAAAGAAGGTGGTTGTGTTTCTGAGGGCATTGTTTGTGAAGCTTGTGAAGAAGGGAGAAGAGAAGCAATATAGGGAGTGAGAAGTTGTTGAACCGGGAGGACAAGAGAGTGTGGATCCTTAAGAAAAGGACTTGATGGTGTGGTGAGAGGCTCATTTTAGGGGATCAATGGTATATTCCAATGATGTATATTTATTGGAGTAGCTTGCATGGTAGGAGACTCATAGTTTTAAAACGGAAAGGTAGACTCCATAAAAATAACATAACATGATGTAAAGACTTTTTGAGTTTTGGGTTCATAGCATCGAAAGACATTATATTTAAAAGAGTCTCGTATGAAAATGCAAGATTTAGATCTTGGTGTCATCTTGTGTGAGGTATAGGGACGTAGCCATGAAAAACATAAACAATCAAATACTTTAAGTGTTTGAAGATTTGGAGATTTGAAAAATAGTTTTTCAAATGGTGACTAGTATTGGAGGACTGGAGTGAGTATACGATTAATAAGGTTGACAATAGTTTAACAGGCTATAGACCAAAAGGTTGCTGGCATGGAGGCTTGATGTAGAAGTGTGAGACCTGTTTCAACTATATGCTGATGTTTGCGTATAAAACTCATGTGACCTGTTTCAACTATATGTGACCTGAAATAATTATTAAATAATCTTGTGTACTCACCACCATTATTTGATATTATGAATTTCAATTACCTTTTTGTCTCCCTTTCAACTCTAGCATGAAACTCTTTGAAGACATTAATAACCCGATCTTTGGTTCATAGTATAGGCTCAAACTTTCCTGAAAAAATCATCTATAAAAGTGACAAAATAAAGTGTAATATATTAATAGATCCACTAGGAGTTTTTTTCCTAAAAAGATCACATACATCTGTATAAACACGACCTAAGACATGTATTTTTCTAGACAAAGCAGGACTATTAAATGAAACTATATATTGTTTACCAGCTAAACAATCAATATAAGGGTTCAGATGTGTACCTTTAAGAACTGGCAATACTTTCTCTTCGAAAGAGCTTATAGCCCCTTCTTGCTCATCTGTATCAATCGCTTATGCCACAACTCTATGCTAAAGTCTTTCTCTGTAGCATTTAATTACTCACTACAAGCTTTGATCTGCAACCTGTATAAGGTGTGACGTTTCTTTCCATTAGGCATAATAAAAGAATCCTTACTGAGCTTTCATTGCCCTCTATGAAATCTACTATCATAGTCTTCATCATCTAGTCTTCCAACTGAAATTAAATTCAGCCTCAAGTCAATCATATGCCTCATATCCTTAAGCACAAACTTATAGACAAGGTTAGTCTTTATGCGGATATCACCTATGCCAATGATGTCTGTCGTGTCATAGTTGTCCATCTTGACAATATCAAAATTTTCGGACTTAAAGTTAGCAAAAAACTCCATGCATGGTGTAGCATGATAAGAAGCACTTGTGTCAATCACTCACTCAAAATCCTGACACATAAAAAAAAATCAGCATAAGGAGACAAAATCAAATAATCACCACCTTGTACTATAGTTGTAGTATTATCTTTTAACTATGTAGACTCCACTTCTTTTTTCTTTTTCTTGCTCTTCTTAGGTTGCTTGTATTTGTTCTTATAATGTTCTTTCTCACCATAATTATAACAAATAATATCTTTTTTTGATTTTGACTTGTCTCTACCCATACATAAATTGTTTATATCCTTGGACTTTGACTTCCTTTGTTCTCTGAGATAAGTGCATGTGAATCATTATGAGATGTTGCTGAATTCTTTCTTCTCAACTCCTCATTCAATAAACTATACGCAAAACTTTAGATTTTTCAAGGACATATTATATATGTTGAACTAAGATTTAGTAAGATAAATGCAAAAAAAATAATTTTTTTTTATGAGTGGACAATATAATTTGCCTATTTTTATTGATAAACTTCCGATGCTATCACTAGAGAGCAACATACTTAGACTTGGTTTATTACTTGCGAAAAGATAGATAAAACATATTTGACAACTAAGTTCATAAACCGACAAAATATGCTATTACTTGGGCATTTCTATTTAAAAATCAATTCATTTTATTGATAAACCTACGGACTGATAGATAGGTAAGACTCCATCATAGTGGGGAAGTTTGAGGATGCCATCGGTGTTTATTTTATTGCACAACAAAATAACTTCCGAGTGAATTTTGTTTATAAGATGATTTATAGAGTAATTAATTGCCTAAATATGTGAAAATTGAGCTATTTTGACAACTCCATAAAGCATGACAGACGCTGAAAACAATGTGTTTGTTTGATCGACCGAATATGATGAAGGTTACTAATGATGATGGGCCTTAAAAATACATCAGATAAGATAAAAGTTTTTAACTTAAATAAAATTAATGTAAAATGATGAAGAATAATTTATATTGAGTTCATAACTTAGCCCTAATCTTGAATACAACAAAAAGGTATTAAGGCTTTTACTAGGAGTTTTAGGTATCAAGGCTGTGTATTCTCAGAAGGTTGCAGTGCTTGAATGTAGAACAGAGAGAGAACATTGTAGAGAGATATGAATGTTGTTTAAAATCTGTCCTTTTCTCCTCTCATCTCCATTTATTTTCTATTTTGTTATTGTTGATTAATCAGAGTAAAAATAATTTATTTTTTACTTGATATTGATTTAATTGATTTTATCTTATATGGACTTATATGATTAAATTCAAAATTTTAATTTTGTCTTGGTTTAGATTGTAAATTGATCAAATTGTATCATCTGAATACATATGATTTGACGATTTTGATTCATTTCGACCTATAATACTTGTAATGTAACTTGATGAACTTATCGGCAATATAAATAATCTATTCATAAACATTTTTTTGGAGTTCAATTGTGTTTGTCGACTTGGAATACTGTATATTTAACCATTAGATACTTACTCATGATGAAATTTATGTAGTTAATTTTGGTTACTAATCTAATTATTTTTTATTAAATTAAATAAAAATTAAAATAGGGTGTAATTTTGCTTAAATTGGAAATTTTTAAAGAGGACCTAATTTCATATTTTAAAGGTTTAAAATAAATACAAATAAGAAAAATGGTCATTTCGGTTTTCTAAAGTTATTTACAAGTTTTCTTAAAATTTTATAATTTTTATAATAGGTTGGAAATAAACTATACTGGTTTTTTAATGAGGTAAATTATTTATTGTAAAAGGTCCTAAAAATAGTATAACCTCATTCAAAAACAGTGTAGCTCAGGTTTTAAAAATTATTTTTAGTGTTTTTAAAATCTCAAAAAACCTTCTATAATTATATTCAAGAGATTTTGCAACCAAAGTTATAGTAAATTCATCTTAAATTGGGTAAAATTTAAACAACATAATTTTATATTTCGAAGGACTAAAATAAATATAAAATACCTATTTTAATGACTCAAACATAGAAAAAATATATATCATTTAATTCTTTGCTTGAAATTTTGAAAATTTTTTGAAATATATTAGATATGATTTACACTATTTTTTAATAGTGTAAATCAATGGAACATCATTTAAAAACCTTATAACTCAGGTTTTGAAAATTTGTTTATTTTCTTTAAAACCTTAAAAATATATAATTATATTCAGTTGGTTTTTGGACTAAAGTTATGATAAATTCAATTAAATTTTGTAAAATTAAAATAATCTTAATTTTAAAATTTTAAAATAACTGAATATATAAGAATATAAATATGTTAATGGTTCAAAAAAATTCATTTTGGCCTTTGGAAGTTATTTACCAGTTTTTCTTGAAAATTGAAGTATTTTTGGAGCATATTGGATGTGCATTACAATATTTTTTAATAGGGCTATAAATAGTGCAACCTCAACAATGTAAATTAAGTCTTGAAAAACATTGTGGTGTCTTTAAAACCTCAAAAAAATTATATAATTATATTCAAGTGATTTTTGGGCCAAGGTTATAGTAAATTCATCTTGAATAGGATAAAATTAAAAAAACAACTTTCATATTTTAAAGAGATGAAATAAATAAACATATTTATTCTAATGGCTCGAAAAATGAAAAATGATCATTTAGGCTGTTGTAAGTTATTTGTAAGGTTTTCTGAAAATTTAAGAGTATTTTAAAAAGATGGAATATGAGTTACACTATTTTTAAATAAGGACCCAAAAGAAAATAGTAGGTTTTCAGAAAGGTTTTTGATGCCTTAAGATCTCAAAGAAGCTTCAATAATAATATTCAAGTGGTTTTTATCCTAGAAGAGAGGTAAATTCACCTTGAATTTGGTTAAATTAAATATAATTTTAGATTTCTAAAGGACTAAAATTAGTAAAAACGCATTTTAATTACTTAAAAATAAAAAAATTATTATTTAGGCTTTTGTAAGTTATTTGTAAGGTTTTATGAAATTTTAAATTTTTAAAAATTTTAGAATCAATATTTATCATCTATTGATTTATTTAATGACTTTAATTTTATTCATCTATAATATA